>NC_040011.1:9560102-9572602 GCF_000972845.2 Larimichthys crocea | reverse complement strand
TTTCTGGTCCTGGGAGGGAAGTAAAAACCGAGCTGAATGTGAACTAAGCTGCACCCAGGAGAGTACAAAATATTTTCCCCTGTCAGCTCGGCCCCGGGCCCCTCAGCTCGGCCCCGGGCCCCTCAGCTTGGCCCCGGGCCCCCCTTGAGTCCCCCGTGTCCTGACCTCTGCCGAACCCTGGTCGGCATCAGATCGAGCTCTGCAGGAGCTCCATGTGCTCTCTGCCCAAACAAGACATATTTGTCTGTGATATTAAAGCAGCATCAGGCGGGACATCCATCACCGCGACTCGCAACATTTCAGGTTTCAGGAGGGGGGAGGACGGGTGAGGGAGGACGGGGGAGCGGGGGGTGAGGATGGGAAAACAATATGTGTCTTTTCCTGAAGTGGAACTCCCACCTGCAGCTCGCCGCTCGCTCCCATCGAACCAAAACTGAAGAGAAGTTCATGAAAATGAGTTAAAGTGCGTCCAGTGGAGCTAATGACCCTCCACCACCTCCACCTCCCTCCTCACCCCTCCACCCTGCCTCCTCCCCTCTGACTCCATCAGTGAGTCCATCCATAAGCTCACATGTTTTCCACAGCGCTGACACACGGAGGCTCGGGGGGTGATGACGACAGCTTCTTTCAAACCTGGTGTGAAGACAGCAGAAAAATAAAACCCACGTCCTCCCGTCACAATAAAGTTCTAGTAAAATACACGACAAAACCACCTTAAAAAAACACCTTAAAAAACCACCTTAAAACAACGACACTCTGAGTCTGAACAGTCAGACTTTACCTCCATGTGACCCACTGACCTGTGATCAGGTGACCCACACTGACCTGTGATCAGGTGACCCACTCTGACCTGTGATCAGGTGACCCACTCTGACCTGTGATCAGGTGACCCACACTGACCTGTGATCAGGTGACCCACACTGACCTGTGATCAGGTGACCCACTCTGACCTGTATCAGGGCCCTTGTACAGCGCGTGTCTCTTCATCGTACGTCTGTTCGTCACTCTAATTAAGGTGTTGGGCTCCGGGTCGGAGAAGTAGTTAACGCTTTACACGCATAATACACACAGCAGCACAGTGTTTTCACTTGATTCTGGTGAACTGGAATATATGTTTTATGGAGGAATGTTTGTTCTGGTTTTCCCTTGATGTCCTCCGGCTCTCCGCCTCAACTCTGTGATTTACAGATTTGATGATGGGACAGTGAAGGTGAAACGTGCTGACAAGCTGGAGCGGCTGTTATCTGCCATGTTAGCCGCTCAGTCTGTTTAGTAGCGTGTTACTTATTAGCTCTTGTAGCCTCAGTGTGTTAGCTCAATGTAGAAGAAAAAGAAAAAAGAAGAAGAAGAAGAGAGTTACCAGGCTCAGCAGTCTTCTTACATGATTTCAGTAGTCGAATAGTGATAGATGGACGCTGAAGGAGGAAGCTGAAAAGCAGAAAAGGAGATTTGATCAGCAAAGCCGCCTGAAAGAGTAAAAGTGTGACTGACTTTAGTGGGTTGTGGTATAGATTGGTGTAACGTAAAGGCTAAAGACCGACCCGAGTACTGGGCGCTTGAGCCCTGTCTTTCTTGTGACTAGGCAGTGAGATCTAGCTGCGTGTTCTGGTTGGGTTCTGTTACGCTGCCTGGACTGGCTGATTCACTCTGCGGACTGATTGATCAGAAGTAATGTAAACCAGACAAAGTCACAATAGTCACCAAAAATATCTTTTTAAATCTGTGTAATAGTTGATTTAATTTCATGGTTATCGATGACCTATTTTTTTACCTCATAAAAACATATAAGAAACAATTAACTGAGCAGCAATAACTGAAACAGGTCAACTCCCTCAGTATAAGTAATATAGCTATCCACACTTAGAATAGAAAAAAAATTTCTAATCAATAAGTTTCGTATCACATATAAGAATAATTCCTATCAATAAAAATATTCTATCAGAAGAATATATTCGATCACATATAAGTATACTATCACATATAAGAAGATATTCTATCACATATAAGAATATATTCTATCATATAAGAAGATGATATTTGACCTAAAGAATATATTCACATATAAGTAAGAATGATTTCTATCACATATAAAAATATATTCTATCCATATAAGATATATGCTATCACATTATAATAAAGTATATTCCTATACATATAAGAATATATCTATCACATATAGAATATTCTATCACATATAAAAATATTCTATCACTAGAAGAATATATATCACATATAAACAAATATAATACAAGAAGATTTTATCACGATACACAGGATCCGTGATTATAGATTCGTGTGTCGTTCATAGATGTGGGACGTCTGAAAATAAAATCTGACCTGGTGTCAGTTTGGTTGTGAATGTCTGTTGTGATATAAATAAATATAATAAATGTTTATAAGTCTTAAAGGTCCTGATTAAATGTTAGAGATGATTTAAATATGCTCAGAGAACATAATCGTTATTTAAATGATCATCAGCTGATTATTTTCTTAATGGAGAAAATAATTTATGAAACAAATGTATGGGACATGAATGAACTTTAATGATCATAAAGTTTTAATATTTCTTATTATAAATATAAAGTTCATATAGTGTTACTGTAAAGTTTGTTTCTACAGAACGAACAAGACTTTTAATACTTATTTTTATTCAAATGAAACAACAGTTCACGTGAAGTTACTTTAAGTGCTTTTATTTTACTTTAGCTAACTTAAGTTTACTTTATTCTGTTAGATTACTTTATTTCTTTTCTGATTATTGTTTTTTTATTTCTGTAGTATTGTTCCTTTATAGTATTTATCTGCATTATATTACCATCTTTATTTGATGTTCTGTGACGTATCTTTATTTGTATACTTCCACTGAAAGAATTCAGACTCCAAACTTTGTAAGATCAGATATTTGAACAAACATCTGAATAAAAGAACACAGCATGTCTCTGAGAGATGTGTATTTACTGTGTTTTTATACCTGCAGTGATTTTGGACTGGTTTTCAGAAATCTTCGTTATACTGTTTGTTATACTGCAGTATTTGACGGTTTCTCGTCGTGTAACTGTGTTTTATACTGCAGTATTGACTTTTCCTTCGTGTATTACGTGTTTACTGAGTATTTGACTGTTTCTCTGTCGTGTATTACTGTGTTTATACTGCAAGTATTTGACTGTTCTCTGTCGTGTTTACTGTGTTTTATACTGCAGTATTTGACTGTTTCTCTGTCAGTGTATTACTGTGTTTGTACTGCAGTTTTGACTGTTTCTCTGTCGTGTATTACTGTGTTTATACGCGTATTTGACTGTTCCTCTGTGTGTATTACTGTGTTTTTATACTGGCAGTATTGATGCTGTTTCTCTGTCGTGTAAGTACGGTGTTTTGTACTGCAGTATTTGACTGTTTCCTTCGTGAGCTTGTAACATAGTACTGTTTTTCGCTGTACTGTGTTTTGTACTGCAGTATTTGACTGTTTCTCTGTCGTGTATTACTGTGTTTTGTACTGCAGTATTTGACTGTTTCTCTGTCGTGTATTACTGTGTTTTATACTGCAGTATTTGACTGTTGCTCTGTCGTGTATTACTGTGTTTTGTACTGCAGTATTTGAATGGCTGCAGAGTTTTTACAGTGTGCAATGATCTGGACTCCTTCAGAGGATTTAGGAGGAACAGGAAGTTCACGTCCTGCTTGTCAGAATAAAGTTCAGATTAAATGCTTCAGTTTAAAGGTCGTGTTCAGATATTTTGCTCTCGGCATGTCGATGACTTGAAACTCTGAGCGGCTTCAGCTCAGGTTTCATGTGAATTTGCATAAACTCACATGTTAGAGCTGCCAGGGGACTTTCCACCCCCGCCGTCATTCATGTCGCACTCCAAAGGATTGTGGGAAGCTCCAGGATGATAAATGTATATGCTCACCCCCTCCCCCTCCTCCTCCTCCTCCTCCTCCTCCACACCACGTCCTCTTTCAGCTCACCGTTGGCACGATGCTCCTCAAAGGTTTCCTCCTCCTCCTCTTCTTCTTTTCTATTATTTTCCTCCCGCGCCACCTGCACCTCCTCCCCCCCTGTGGTCCCATCTCCCGCTCAGGTTAATCCTCCCCCTCCTGTCCTCCCCTCTCTCCCTCTTTCCTCTCAACATCTTTTAAGTTGTGGAGCAGAACAGATGGCAGAACATGTAGCTGACCTAAAATACATCCCTCCTCTGGGAAACGTCTCAGCTCTCAATATGGCCGAGCTTCCTCCTATAAGCGACGGTGAGGATCACATCGGAGATGGCCGACCGGGCGGGGATGGAGGAGGTGACCCTGATCAAGATGTATCTGCATCTGGAGGCCGAGTGAAGGAGAAGCAAACCTAAAACTGAAGCAGAACTCCATCAGTGACATTTAACAGCAAACGGAGGTTTTCGTCTCTGCTCAGAAGTATAAATATCGGAGCAGGTGATCGCAGATTTTGGCAGAGATTTATTTCTTGGCTCGAAGCTCCAGCTTCTCTTCCCGTCTACAATCCCAGCAGGAAACACAAAGCCAGCACTGCTGTTTATTTTCTATACTGTTTATTACATATGGAGCCAAAACATTAGAATACAATCTGATATGTGAGATCGGATCAGAACCGAACTGAAGCTCTCCCAGGCCCAAAGCTCCTCTTGACTCAGGTTCCTCTTCAAATCACCAGAAACACTTTAAATGATTCAACGCTTTCATATTTTGTTTGTCTATATTCAACTTATACCACAAAAAATACCACTAACTGAATAAATACCACACATATAAACACTAAACTGAATAAATACCACACATGTAAACACTAACTGAATAAATACCACACATGTAAACACTAACTGAATAAATACCACACATGTAAACACTTACTGAATAAATACCACACATATAAACACTAAACTGAATAAATACCACACATGTAAACACAAACTGAATAAATGCCACACATGTAAACACAAACTGAATAAATACCACCAGATGCAAACATATATAAAGACTAAAATAAGGATAAGCTGAGGTGTGTTTATCAGTAACTTCAGTAGTGAGGGTGTGTGTTGATGCACAAGACAGTAAACAATACACATTATTAGAAAAATCTGGATTTGTTTGTCTGTCCAGAGTTAGTAGAAATTAAATCATGACTTGTGGTGTTAAATGTCCAGGAAATTGTGCCACATGTAGCGTGTTGTGTGTGTGTGTGTGTGTGTGTGTGTGTGTGTGTGTGAGGTGTTGCATGAAAAAAACAAAGGCAGAAGTCAGACAGGTGTGGTTTATAAAGCTGAAATCACCTGTCCAGGTGTTTCCAACTATAGTGATCAGGCTGCTCCTCAGGTACCTGCTGCACTGAAACCAGGTGACCATCACACCTGATACTGATGACATGTTTTTGTCAGGTCACATGACCTGCTCGTACATCTTTAAGAAACGAATGAACAGCCATGTTTTGACCTCTGTTTTTCCCTCCTGTTTTTTACCACTTCACATTTTCCACATCTGCAGCATCATCCCGTCTGCAGAGAATCACCCAGAAACCACATCAGTGTGTTCGTGTGAGTCAGAGAAAAGTCAGAGCCGACCTCTCCAACTACACCCTGAACCTGACCTCCGCCTCACACCGCGTCCTGCTAACCCAAAACAGGAAGGAGATAATGTCACCAAGATGTGTCACAAACAAAGAGGAGCAGTGACGGCGCTGCTGAGGACGGCGGGGAGGTCGGGAGGTTGTTGGCGAGCTCTCTGGATACTTTCCCGTCACCTCCGCGTGAAGACAATTGATCACTGTGTGAATTCATGGGACGAGGAGGTGAACACCATGATTTACGATGTGGACGACATCGTTTGGCAGACGCAGCGGTAATTATTGTCTGAAAGTGGAGTGATGTGGGGATGATGCAAGCTGCCTTTTGTTTTGGGTCAAACTGAAGGAATGTTTGATTAGGCGGGAAAAGTCTGAAAACAACCGACGAAAAGACGCCGCCATGATGTCGACACGCGTGTCAAACAACATCCCGGTTTTAGACAGTCTGCGGGGACGTCACAGAGACTACGTCCAGGTTTTAGACAGTCTGCGGGGACGTCACGGAGACTACGAGACAATGTCCAGGTTTTAGACAGTCTGCGGGGACGTCACGGAGACTACGTCCAGGTTTTAGACAGTCTGTGGGGACGTCACGGAGACTACGTCCAGGTTTTAGACAGTCTGCGGGGACGTCACGGAGACTACGTCCAGGTTTAGACAGTCTGTTTGAGGTTAAAGACTCACCATCATTACAGCAAACTAAACATGTATATTTACATTTTTGGCCTCATGAACCGTTAAAATGTTTCTTAATTGTTCTTGATGTTCTTTAATTTTCCTGAATGTTTCCTTAATTTGCCGAATGTTCCTTTAAAAGTTCCTGAATGTGCCTTTAAAAGTTCCTGAATGTTCCTTTAATTGTTCCTGAATGTTTCTTTAATATGTCTTGAATGGCTCTTTAAATTGTTCCTGAATGTTCCTTTAATTGTCCTGAATGTTTCTTTAATGTGTCCTGAATGTTCCTTTAATTGTTCCTGAATGTTTTCTTTAATTGTTTCCTGATGTTCCTTTAATTGTCCGAATGTTTCTTAATTTCCTGAATGTTCCTTTACAAGTTCCTGAATGTTCCTTTAATTGTTCCTGAATGTTTCTTTAATTGTCCGGAAGTTTCGTTTAATTGTCCCTGAATGTTTCTTTAATTATTCCTGAATGTTTCTTTAATTTTCCTGAATGTTCCTTTACAAGTTCCTGAATGTTCCTTTAATTGTTCCTGAATGTTCCTTTAAAAGTTCCTGAATGTTTCTTTAATTGTTCCTGAATGTTCCTTTAATTGTTCCTGAATGTTTCTTTAATTTTCCTGAATGTTCCTTTACAAGTTCCTGAATGTTCCTTTAATTGTTCCTGAATGTTTCTTTAATTGTCCCTGAATGTTTCTTTAATTGTCCCTGAATGTTCTTAAAGTCCTGAATGTTTTAATTATTCTGGTTTCTTTAAAAGTTCCTGAATGTTTCTTTAATTTTACTGAATGTTCCTAATTGTTCCTGAAGTCCTTTAAAAGTTCTGAAGTTTCTTTATTGTCGATGTTCCTTACTTGTTCCTGAATGTTTCTTTAATTTTCCTGTATGTTCCTTTACAAGTTCCTGAATGTTCCTTTAATTGTTCCTGAATGTTTCTTTAATTGTCCCTGAATGTTTCTTTAATTGTCCCTGAATGTTCCTTTAAAAGTTCCTGAATGTTTCTTTAATTATTCCTGAATGTTCTTTAAAAGTTCCTGAATGTTTCTTTAATTGTTACTGAATGTTCCTTTAATTGTTCCTGAATGTTCCTTTAATAGTTCTTTAATGTTCTTTAATTTTCCTGAATGTCCTTTAACAAGTTCCTGAATGTTTCTTTAATTGTCTTGAATGCTTGTTAATGTTCTAATGCTTCTTTAATTGTTCTGAATGTTTCTTTAATTTTACTGAATGTTTTCTTTAATTGTCCCTGAATGTTCCTTTTTAAAGTTTCCTGAATGTTTCTTTAATTGTTCCTAAATGTTCCTTATTGTTCCTGACATGTTTCTTTAATTTTCCTGATGTCCTTTACAAGTTCCTGAATGTCCTTTATGTTCCTGCTGTTTCTTTAATGTGTCCCTGAATGTTTCTTTATTGGTCCCTGAATATTCCTTTAAAAGTTCCTGAATGTTTCTTTTAATTATTCCTGAATGTTCCTTTAAAGTTCCGGAATGTTTCCTTTAAGTGGTTACTGTGTTCCGTAATTGTTCCGATGTTCTTAAGTTCCAAATGTTTCTTTAATTCTTCCTGAATTTTTTTAATTGTCCTGAATGTGTTCTTTAATTTTCCCTGAATGTTGTCTTTACAAGTTCCTGATGTTCCTTTAAAAGTTCCTGAATGTTTCTTTAATTGTTCAGAGTTCCTTTAAAAGTTCCTGAATGTTCCTTTAAAAGTTCCTGATGTTCCTTTAATTTTCCTGAATGTTTCTTTAATTTTCCTGAGGTTCTTAAAAGTTCCCTGAATGTTCCTTTAAAAGTTCCTGAATGTTTCTTTAATTGTCCTGAATGTTTCATTAATTGTCCGAATGTTTCTTTAAAAGTTTCCTGATGTTTCTTTAATTGTTACTGAATGTTTCTTTAATTGTCCCTGATGTTTCTTTAAAAGTTCCTGCATGTTCCTTTAATTGTTCCGGAATTTCTTTAATTTTCCTGAATGTTCCTTAATGTCCTGAATGTTTCGTTTATGGTTCCTGAATGTTTCTTTAAGTCCCAATGTTTTCTTTGATTCTACCTGAATGTTCCTTTAAAAGGTTTCCGTGAATGTTCCTTTATAATTGTTCCTAAGGTTTCTATTATGTTCCAAGTTCCTTTGTTCCTGAATGTTCCTTTAATTGTTCCTGAATGTTTTCTTTAATTGTCCGGAATGTTTTCTTGAATGTCCCCCTGAAGTTCTTTAGTTGATTCCTGAATGTTTCTTTAAGTTTTTCCTGAATTTTTCCTGTTAACAAGTTCCGGATGTTTCTTTAAAATGGTCCTGAATGTTCCTTTAAAGTTCCTGAATGTTCTTTAATTGTTCTGAATGTTCCTTTAATTGTTCCTGAATGTGCTAATTTTCCTGAATGTTTCCTTTATTTCAAGTCCTGAATGTTCCTTTAGTTCCTGAATGTTCCTTTAATTGTCCCTGATGTTTCTTTAATCCCGAATGTTCCATTTAAAAGTCCTGCATGTTTCTCTTGAATTATTTCTGATGTTCGTTAAAATGTCCTGAATGGTTCCTTATTATGTTCTGTAATGTTCTCTTTTAATTGGTTCCTGAATGTTTCTTTGTCTTTTCTGATCTACAGTTCCTTGAATTTGAGTTTCTTTCATGGGTTCCTGAATGTTCTAGTCCCGGTTCTATTAGTTCCTGAATGTTTTCTGTAATTGGCGGGTGGGGAGGGTGGCGAGGGAGGGGTAGGGGGGGAGGGGGGGGGGTTGTCCTGTACGAAGGTTCCTGAATGTTTCCTGGTAGTAATTGGTGTCCGCTGTGGTTTCTTTAATTGTCCCTGATTTTCTTTAATTGTCCCTAATGTTCCGTTAAAAGTTTTCTAATGGTTCTTAATTATTCCTGAAGGGCTTGAAAATATTCCTGAATTGTTTTCTTTAATTGTTTTACTGAGTTCTTGTAGTGTTCTGAATGTTTTCCATTTAATAGTTCCAAATGTTTCTTAATTTCCTGAATGTTCCTTACAAGTTTCCTGAATGTTTTCTTTAATTGTTCTTGAATGACGTTCTTTAATGTTCTTGAATGCTTCTTAATGTTACTGAATGTGTCTTTATTAGATAATAAAACTAGATGTTTCGGTATTGTCCCCTGATGTTCTTGAAAGGTTCCGGAATGTTGTCTTTAATAGGTGGCCTAAATGTTTTCTTTAATGGGTTCCGGGGTGGTTGGGTGTCGTTAATTTTCCGAATGGTTCCGTTACAAGTTCCTGAATGGGCCTTGATGGTTCCTGCATGTTTCTTAATGTCCCGAATGGTTTTCTTTAATGTCCCTGAATATTCGTGAAAAGGTCCTGAATGTTTCTTTAATTATTCCTGAATGTCCTTTAGAATTCCTGATGTTCCTTTATTGTGTACTGAATGTTCCTTTAATTTTCCTGAATGTTTCCTTAATTGTCAGAAATGTTTCTTTAATTCTTCCGGAAGGTTTTTGTTAATTGTCCCTGCGATGATTTCTTTATTTTCCTGAATGTTATTTAAAAGTTCCGAATGTTCCTTTAAAAGTTCCTGAATGTGCTTTATTGTTCATGAAGGGGGGTGGGGGGGGTTGGGCGGGGGGGGCGGGGGGGGGGGTGGGGGGGGGGGGGGGGGGGGGGGGGTGTGTGGGGGGGGGGGGGGGGGGGGGGAATATACCGCGAATTTTTCTTTAAAAGTACTGAATGTTCCTTTAATTGGTTCTGAATGTTTCTTTAAATTGTCCTGAATGTTCTTTAAAAGGGCCGGGATGTTCCTTTAAAATTCCTGGAAATGTTCTTTAGGGGGGGGGTGGCCTGAAGTGTTTGCATTAATGTGGGGGGCGATGAGATGTTTGCGTGTAAGAGAGGATTCCGAGGTTTCTTTAATTGTTCCTGAATGTTTCTTTAATTGTCCCTGAATGTTTTCTTTGATTCTACCTGAATGTTCCTTTAAAAGTTCCTGAATGTTTCTTTAATTGTTCCTGAATGTTTCATTAATTGTCCCTGAATGTTTCTTTAAAAGTTCCTGAATGTTTCTTTAATTGTTACTGAATGTTTCTTTAATTGTCCCTGAATGTTTCTTTAAAAGTTCCTGAATGTTCCTTTAATTGTTCCTGAATTTCTTTAATTTTCCTGAATGTTCCTTTAATTGTTCCTGAATGTTTCTTTAATTGTTCCTGAATGTTTTCTTTGATTCTACCTGAATGTTCCTTTAAAAGTTCCTGAATGTTCCTTTAATTGTCCCTGAATGTTTCTTTAAAAGTTTGTGGTGTGACTGATCAGCCGACAGCAGCGAGTTAACACCTCGTGAACGAGTGTCTTAGACGGTTTCAGCTCGTCTCGTGTTTACAGGAACGTTCTCGTAACGTTAATCGCTAACATACGAGGAACTCATCTGAAGTCGTCGTTCCAGCTCGAGGCTGCCATGTTGGCGTGCCGTCAGACCGCCACAGGAAACTCCCGCCGTTAACAAATAACGGTCACAGTTCCGTGTTTATTTTTCCAGTCGTAAGTGAAGTGGCGCTGGTTATATTTTTTACAGCTGGAAGTCGGAGCTTCCTGCGTTCTTACGCTGGTGGAACACGGCTCACATGTTTAACGTTTGTTGGCAGAGCGAGCTGAGCTAACGGACGAGTGTTGAGAACAGAGGTGGCACGTCCACTCAGCCGCCGCTGCCAGCTGCAGCTCTGGATTCCACATTAAGATCGCCCACAGAGAAAAACAGTGAACAACCTTCAGCTGCTGACAGACTGAGCGCGCTCACACGCTCGGACACACCTCCTCGTTCTCTGCGATAATCAAGTGGAGGTTATTATCTCATCACCCAAAATACGAGTCATTACGGAGCCGGGCCGAGGAGGGAAATGAGGACTTAAGGAAGGAAAAGAAAAACACTGGTGGATTCACCTCGTATGGAAGATCGATACTGCCCAGAGCAACGCAGAGAAATAAAATAAATGAGTGAGTGAAGATCATCATAACGTCCACCTGAGGCTGGCTCCAGAAGTGAGTCAGTCTCCATAAGTCCCCATGTCCAAATGTCCAACTTCACAGCAGAAATAAACATGTTTACAGCCTGGTACAAAAAACAGTTTTGGTCTCTGTAGCTAATTTCCCCGTTCATGACAACTGTACTGAGGGTGAATTTATATACAACTCACCTGTTCACATTATATTAAGGCTTAAAGTTATGCAGGATTAAGAGCGTGGACGCTTTGATTGACAGGTGGGCGCGGTCATGTTTGCTGATATTTACATTAGTCAGAGGAGGAAGAGGCAGGACTGTTTTATTTTGAAAAACCTTTTCAAAGTAAAACATTGTAAATAAAACAGAAACCTGTAGATGGCGTCGCTCAGGCGTCATTGGTCCTTTCACAGCTTGGTATGAATTCTTCTGCAGGGTGAGGCGAGGGGGCTTCAATCTGGGACCTCACAGATTTTATACTTGAATGTTTCCAGCGTTGTTTTGGCCCTGCCGGGCCTCCGTACGCTCCTGTGGGTCTGTGGAGATGGTTGTAATTCTCTGTAATAACAGGAAGCAGCAGTCTGTGGGTGGCTGGGAGGGATTACTGCGCGTGGACGCCCAGAGGAGGGAACGCCAGCTCGGAGCTCCTTCCTCCTCCTGCTCCTCCTCCTGCTCCTCCTTCCTCCTCCTGCTCCTCCTCCTGCTCCTCCTCCCCCACCCCCTCTCCTGATGACTTACAGCCCCAGCAGCAGAGTTCAGCGTGGGCTCGAGCCTCCTTCTAACACCATCTTTGTCTCCTGGTGACCTCCTTAAACGGCTCCATCCATTTTCTGTCCATTAGCAGCTCGTGTAGTTTAATTCACTCAGAGGAGGACACCGTCCGGCCGCATGCACTTAACGCTGCAATTACATCAGGTTACATCCTGAAGTGACCCCCGGGGACCCGACGGAGGACCCGACGGAGGACCCGACGGAGGACCCCCTCCTCAGCACCGCCTCCTAATCCACCCTGAACCACCCAAACACCTGAGCGCTGCAGCTCGTGGTCACACGGCCGAACATGTTGGAATGTGGCCGGAAAAAAAACTACAACCTGGAGTCAATTAGAGGCGGGACAATACCATTTCTGTGTGAGCGCGACTAACGCAACATGTTTACGACGTACGGCGACGAAAAATGGAACGAGGCCAGACGACAAGGTCGAAGGAGCCAAAGAAAACAAGAGAGGAGGAGGAAGAGGAGGAGAGGAGGAGAGGAGGGGAGAGGAGGGAGGAGGAGAGGAGAGGAGAGGAGAGGGGAGGAGTATAAGAG
>NC_040011.1:9523786-9558752 GCF_000972845.2 Larimichthys crocea | reverse complement strand
TAACATGAGCTAACAGACTGAGCTAACAGCAGCTAACAGACTGAGCTAACATGAGCTAACATGAGCTAACAGACTGAGCTAACATGAGCTAACAGCAGCTAACAGACTGAGCTAACAATCTGAGCTAACAGACTGAGCTAACATGTGCTAACAGCAGCTAACAAACTGAGCTAACAAACTGAGCTAACATGTGCTAACAGCAGCTGTTCCTGTGGTGAACCTAAAACTGGAACCACAGAAGAAGAGTTGTCCTGACCTCCGTCCAGCACCTCCACCTCCATGCAGCGGGTCGCCCCTCCTCGTCCTGACAGATGTTAGAAACATCAGGAGCTCGGCTGGTTTTATTGTCGGCCGTGGAACTTTTCCACGAGTGCAAACAAAAGAATGTTTTAATGGAGCAGCTTTAAGAGCAGGAACGTTGGAGGAACGTTGGAGCGCTGCAGAAATTCAATTACAGCGTGATTGAGTGTTGACATTTCTGAGGCCGTAAGACAGGAAATTCATTAAACGCAGCCGAGCAGCCTGGGAGGGGAACTCCAGCGAGCGGCTGGAAAAGAATCTGCCGGTCCGAGGTGATTATGGGACGGATCGCTGCTCGGGTCAGGACGCCGCTCCACGCTCAGCCAATCCTCCACCACCACCGCCGAGCTCGCCCCATTGATTGAAAATAATCCACCTGGGACTCGGACTCACATCTGCACTGAGGAGGAGGAGGAGGAGGTGGAGGAGGTTCAGGAATAATGCGAGGCATTGACTCGGACACGCCTGGTTTTGTAATAAACTAATCTGAGAAAGAAACAAGGCGGTTTACGACAGGGGTCGAGGTCAGGTCCACGGGACAACCCGACCCGGCAGAACCTGGATCATCAGGACAGAAGTTCTTCTTCTGTGTTTGACGAGCGCCGAGCTCGCTCAGCGTTGACGCCTGCAGACAGAACTCAGGGCCCGCTCCATCATGACGGGTTTCATTAATGAATAAACGAGTCACTTTATGTTTGTTGCTGTTTCTGTCTCGTTTCTTCATGAATTCTTCCTGTTGACTCGGCTCAGTCCAGTCGACTGGTTCTGTCTTCATCACCAGCACTGCCATGCTCCACCCGCACATCGCCAGCGGGTCACCCAGGTTCTGACCTTTCTGTTGTCTGCTCATGTTTGAACATGATGTATTTATATACCGTTAATATATAAATCTAAATATTCATTCAGTGTGTCTCAGTTCTGTTATTGTGTATATCAGCACAGGACGACTCTCGTCCAATCACACACATAGTATGTGTGTATATATCGAGATAGAGAGATATATCTTATATTATCGAATATATTTAGATATATATCTATATATATATATATATATGTGTGTATATATCTATCCACACATTATATATATATATATAGGTATCTATCTATTATATATATATATATATCTAGTGTGTATATATATATATATGTGTGTATATATATATATATCTCTATATATATCTACACACTCGTATGTGTGTATATATTCTATATATTATATATCTATAATATATATATATATTATATATATATATATATATATATATATATAAAATGTGTCTGAGGCTGTCAGGGCGTCTTCACACAGAGATCCAAAGTTTGGTCAGAGTCAGTAGAAACTCTCTCAGTCTTGCTCTCTGTGTTGTTGTATCTGCAGGTGAACAGTTACAGGTGAGTCTTGAGTCTTGGCGGACCCTCGCAGTCCTGCGGCGTCTCCAGGTGATTAAAAGCTGGATTATTCCTGAATAAATGATGCTGCTCTCTGAGCTCCCAGCCCGGATTCACATGTTTGAGGCAGCAGCAGCAGTGCAGGTTTGGAGCAGCAGATCCTGAACAAAGAGTAAATCTTGTTTTCTACCTGGAAGCTTCAGCGGGGTTAAAACAACCCGCGAGCGTCCCGGGGTACCGGAGCCGCTCATGAATATTCTGCAGGCCTCGTCCACTTTTTCTCATTTTCTAATTGACGGAAAGTTCAGACGATTATTTATTTATCAGAGCGATGCGCGGCCCCGGTGAGGCGCGGAGGACTCAGGCGGACCTTGTAAAGATCGCTCCGCACTGACTTCACCGAGGATTTGTGAACTCCATCTCGCCTAATCACAATGGAGCCTATTAGTGCTTGACATTTTTATCCGCCAGCCAAACACTTCACATCTCGGCCGAGGCGGGGGCTAACGGTAGCGGACAGCTCGGTTGCGGGCAGCCCGGGCGGGTGGGGGCCCGGGGCCCAGCCCGGCGCTCCTCTTGGGTCCACCTGCAATCCAATACCTGAGCCCCAGCGCCCCGGACGCATTGATTTCATGTCAGCTGCAGAAGTTTTCAGCCGAGGATGGAGGGAGGGCGGAGGAGGGGTGGAGGGGTGAGAGAAATCTTAATTAAGAGACAGGGATTTACTGGACCTGCCGAGGCTTCTTTGGGGATCCGGTCAATGAATCATACGAAGAAGAAGAAGCGGAGGAGGAGGAGGAGGAGGGAGGAGGAGGAGGAGGTGCTTTCTGTTGAAGCCGCAGATTACAGAGTGACAGGCCGCTCGTGCGCTGTTGAACTCATTAAGGAGAATTACCCGCTAAGAAAACACCTCGCGCTCTAATTGCCCAGTTTAGTCCTGCAGGTGGTCGCGGCCTCCGGCACTCACTCACCTTTCACCGCCGAGCCGAGCCGAGCCGAGCCGAGCCCGTAACCACAAACACATGTGACCGCGTGCACGAGGCAGGACGCTTAAATCTGTGTCCTCACAGGTTTGTCCCTGCAGGCCACCGTACTCTGAATAAAAGAAGAAGAGTGAAACATTAAATAAAGTTTAGAAGGAAAATCAGAAACTTTAAATTAATTTTCTGTTTATTCATAATTTTAATTTGAGCTTTTACAGGAAGTTTGTAAATCATTAATTCAAGAATAAATTCATTATTTGGAATAATAATTATTATTATGTCAAATTTATTTTCCATGAACACAGTCGGAACCACACATGGAACATGATTTCATTAATACATGATTTATTTATTTACCATATTATTATCATGTGTGTAATTAACATAATATTCAAAGGTCAGTTTAATGATCACAATTAATATTGATTCATTTTTTTTGTGAATAAACCTGAAATTCTAATTTATTTTAAAAACTTTTTTTTAATTCTATTTTTTATTGATTTATAGTTTTTAACTTCTTGTCCTTATTGTTAGTTTTATTGTGTTTGTGTTTTATTAGTTGCTATATAAATAGTTTATTATTAAGTCTGTACCAGAGTGGGAACCACAAACATAGAACACGATTTCATTAATTCATGATTTAATTATTTAAGTATCACGTGTGTTATTAGTGACATAAATGTATTAATACTTCAGTGACACGTCTGATTCATGTTTCTACAGGAGCCCAGAATGGACAAACTAGACCGTGGCTGATACCATCAGAAGAGTTGATCAGGTGAAAGAGTTGAGGTACTTGAGTAAAAGTACTTAGTTACTTTCATCACTGTGGCTCGTGCAGCTTTACGGCCTCATGTAAGTTTTTTTAATGGAGGAAAATGTGAATATTCTTTATATATTTTGTGTAAACGAGGAAGAATTGTTGGTGTTATTGGTCCTAATGGGCCGATCGCAGCTCCTCCTGATGCTCATAAAACAGTGGTGGGGAGAGGTCCGCTTGGATCCACTCAGGTTCTGGTATCAGACCCCAGGACCAGAGGGGTCCAGATGAATGGCTGCTCTTTGTTCACCAGTGTTGGGTCCGTTCAGGTCCACTGCAGCTTGGACCGGGTCTAATGATCCTGATGGACCGGCGCCGGGCTCCAGTCGAGGGTATTTTAAAGAACTGTTTCCAGACGGCTCTGCGATGGAAACCACACACCACCAGAGACACAATTAGCCCGCCGAGCTAAAGCGCCACTCGGCCCGCAGCTCGGGCCTTTAATCCTGCTGTCTATGATGTCACTTCCTGCAGAGGAGGTGTGTCTGAACTCTGCAGAGCGGAACAGGAAGCTGGCCCAGAGTCCGAGCGCTACCTGGTGTTTAAAGGTTTAACTGGTTCCTGTGACGAGTTCTTACCGACGAGAACCACCGAGTGAGTCAGTAAAGATCCTGGTATCTGAGGATCGTCTGATCAGACATGTTGAACCTGCATGTTCCTCGGAGCAGAGGAACCAGGCTGAAGTGGGAGCACTAAATCGTACAGGTGCGTCGACAGGTGAGGCCGCTGTTTATTGTTGGACGGGCGGCCGCATGCAGACACTGTAAACCTGATCCAGCGTGCTGAGAGGATGGGACGAGTTATCACATGATGTTCGGACATAAATCCAGCGAGGGTCAGGTGGATGACGAAAGGCCGCCGGTCGCCGTCGACGTGGATTTATGGCGGCTCGCGGCGACGCATCTTCCATTAAAACGCTGAGCGATCTGTGAGAGCTGCAGCGAGACGCAGCAGCAGATTTATGAAGGGAAAGACCCGCACACGGCTTTCATTTTATTTTCCAGGGGAAAGTGTCACGTTCCAACTCGCTCGGTGGGAACTGGACACAGGAAGCAGGACGGGGAGCCGATGACAACATCTGGATGTGATTTGAGAGAGATGAAGTGAAATATGAAAAGTGAAGCAGACTCAGGTTTTACTTCTGTTCAGACCAATAAATAAATCTGCACCACAAGGTCACGACCTTCAACTACAGGACATTTACTCAAGTAAGTTTGAAGGTAATCAGAGTATTTCTGCTCCAACATGTTTAACAGTAAACTGACTGAACAGACACGAGCAGGACTCACTGTGAGCCAGCAGGCAGCTGGGTCTACCTGCCCAGGTTTCACCTGAGGCGGTCTACCTGCCCAGGTCGTCACCTGAGTACTGTACTTAAGTACAGTTTTTGAGTATCCGTAGGGTTCGTCTGAGTCGTACCTGTACTGCGTCATGCGGTCCGTACAGTGGAGGAAGAAACTGGAGAAATAAATAAATGTGTGTGTGTGTGTGTGTGTGTGTGTGTGTGTGTGTGTGTTCTGAGGCTTCTTGCCTTTGTTTATTTCTGAGCTATAATCATGTCTGTAGCAGAATCTCATCAGTGTGTTTTTAATACTTTTACTTTAGTATTCTTTAAGTATATACTTTAGTACTTGTTTTGACTAAGCTACTTTTACTTGTACTGCAGTAATATTTGAGTATCTGTTCTTTTGCTCACGCAGTGACGTTGTGTACTCCTCTGTTAATAAGCCAGACGAGGTGTCTGAGCGTTCAGGAATATTCATCTTAAAGCGCCGACAGGTGAACATGTAATGTGTGTTCTCTCACATTAAGGCCTTTGTTTGAACACTCTAAATATTTCTAATGTCTCTGATCTGCTAAATAATTATCCTCCAACATGAAAGTCATTAAAAAGCCATCCTGATGTGATGGTAATCACATGAAGCTGTTCGCTTTAATTTGCTTTCTGAGACATAATTAGTAAAAACCTCTGCTGCCCTCCTTCGTCTTCGCTCGCTGCCTGGAGATGAAAAGCAGCTCTGGAAACGTTGAGCAGCTGATGGAGGTTAACAGGTTCTCCGCCGGCGCGTTGTCGGCTTCCCCGCCTGCATTTCATCATCGTGTAGCTTTAATATCGACTGTCACCGGGGACGACACAAAGATGTACCACGATCGTCTGAGGCGATGAAGAAATGAAGAACACAATAACATCAAAAGAAAACAAAAGCTGACACTTTACAGGAAAAACAGCCGTGTTCATTAACACACGCCGTGTTGTTGAACCTTCGTTTAAACCCCGGAGGTGTTCCATCCCCCGAGGATTCCACTGACGAGCGGCTTCCTCCTCCACAGCCAGCGCCTCTTTGTTTCGGCTCAGAGGTTTCTGTTTTCTAAAAATACAGCGTCTGATCGGATAAATCATTTTCCAGGCTGATGTGTTCTCAGAGTCCGAGGCCGGGGTTCCCTGAAGGCACCGCGCTGTGTTTTCTCTGCCTGATAAGAATAACTGAGCTAATATTTTCAATATCCAGACTCATACAAGACAAACATTTACAGTCACATTTACATCTTAAAGCTCTCAGAACCGGACCAGCTCCGGTACGAGTCCAAGTCCTGCAATAATAAAGTCTACACTGAACCCAGTGTACTAATGTGGACCCAGATCAGTTACACTTTAATGTCATTTACTGTCCGCAAGATTCCTGGGGTCCTTCAGGGGGTTGGGGCAGTCCTTGGGATGGGTTTAGGGCTCCTTGAGAGTGTTCCAGGGGCCCTTGGGAGATTTCCAGAGTTACACTAAGAAGTTCTTAGGTCACCAGGAGTCCCTGCAAGGGTTTTTGAGGCCCTTATGGAGGTTTAATGGTTTGCTGAGGAAGTTCTAGGTGTCCTTTTAAGAGCTCAGTCCTTGACGGATCCTGTGGACGCTATGGTTCTAATTGTCTTAGATACGGTTCCAAGGACCCTTGAAAGAGATCCCTTGAGGTGGTTTAAGCATTTGCTAAGGGCCAGTTTAGAAGATTTCATGGGTCTTGGTGGATGAAGGGGTCTGAGGGTCAGTAACAGGAGTCCCCAAAGTGTTTCTTAGGGTTCTTCAGGATGTTTTAATTGTTCTATAGATTGTTCTAGTATCCTTGAGACATATTGGGTTATTTTAAATGTTTTAATGACCTTTGAGCCGTGTCATGAAAACTCATTGAGAGGGTTGTAATGATCCTTGAGGAGGTCATAGGGGACCCAGTGTCCTTGGTACCACACTGCTTTTGAGAGGGTTTAAGGGTGTTCTCAGCAGTCAGTTCTTGAGGGGTCCTTGATGTTTTCAGGGTCCAGCGGCCCCCAAAAAGGTTTCCTGGGGTTCTTAAGGAGATCCAGGGTACTTGAAGAGGTTCTGGCTGGATTTATCATTGATTTATAGTTTTAGTATTTTCTGAGTCCCCCCTTGGGATATCATAGGGATCAATGAGGAGGTTTTAAAAATCAGCTGAGAGGGTTCAAGGAGAAATCAAAGGGACCCTGAAGAAGTTCTAGACATATGTTATAGAAGTCCTTGAGGATTTTTAGAGGATGTTCTGGTCCTTGATGGGTTTCTAAATGTCTCTTGGATTCTTGTGTGGTTTCAGAGATTACACAGAACATTCACAGGGTCATTGACAGCATATCTTGAGGCGGTTGTAAGGGCGACTGAAAGGCTTTTGGGACATCTTAAGTAGGCCTGACACTTTACAGGGTTTCAGGGATCCCGTTCGAGGGGTGCCTAAAAGGGTTTAAGGGTCCTTGAGAATGTTCTTTGAGTCCTTGAGAGGGTGCTAGAGGCCTCTGGATGGGCTCCAGGGGTCCTTGTGGAACCCCTTTTGTTGAGTCCAAAACTAACTGACAAACGAGAGGACTACAGGAGCAGATGTGTTTTTTTTCTCAGTAAGTGAAAATCTGTGTGGACTGTGACTGTTGATTCTCTCTGCAGGGTTTCCTGTTCTTCAACTGCTGCTGGCTGTACATTAAATCCAGATTACACCTCAGAGACTCATGAGAACAACATTTCCACAACACACAAAGAAAAGTCGCCTCTTTCTGGATGTTTTTCTTTAACAAAAAAAAAGAAACTCAAACTGCTGTCAGACGGAAAACTCTCAGAGAAGTCGGGGAATCCCTGAGGATCCTGGAGGGAGGAGGAGGAGGGACCCCACCACAAGATCCACCGCAGAGCTGCGGTCCGCCGGGTCACGTCACAGGTCGACTCGGTCTCAGATATGTGGAGGTTTTTTTCTTTGGTTTGAGGAGAGGAAATGCAGCAGCATTTTACGACCCCCTACCCGAGCCGGATCAGAGAGGAGGGGGGACTGTAGAGCTCAGTCGACCTTCAGCTGCTTCAACAAACACCTCGACCCAGATCACATGATTTCATTACAGCTGTCACCTTCAGAACCAATAACAATATTTAGCTTCAGCCTAACCACATGCTAAAGGAGCTAACAGAACCGGGCTTGGCAGCTGGACCGGACCGGGCTGGAGCAACAGGGAATAACGTTACAGCACCGAGGTGACTCACAGACTTCATGATGGAAACACTGATCAGCAGCAGCAGAGCTAAAGCTAACACAGCTAACACTGAGGACCCAGCTGGTTTGGAGCTAACTGCTAATGTAGCTAACTGCTAATGTAGCTAATGCTAATGTAGCTAATGCTAATGTAGCTAACTGCTAATGTAGCTAATGCTAATGTAGCTAATGCTAATGTAGCTAACTGCTAATGTAGCTAATGCTAATGTAGCTAATGCTAATGTAGCTAACTGCTAATGTAGCTAATGCTAATGTAGCTAATGCTAATGTAGCTAACTGCTAATGTAGCTAATGCTAATGTAGCTAATGCTAATGTAGCTAACTGCTAATGTAGCTAATGCTAATGTAGCTAATGCTAATGTAGCTAACTGCTAATGTAGCTAATGCTAATGTAGCTAATGCTAATGTAGCTAACTGCTAATGTAGCTAATGCTAATGTAGCTAATGCTAATGTAGCTAACTGCTAATGTAGCTAATGCTAATGTAGCTAATGCTAATGTAGCTAACTGCTAATGTAGCTAATGCTAATGTAGCTAATGCTAATGTAGCTAACTGCTAATGTAGCTAATGCTAATGTAGCTAATGCTAATGTAGCTAACTGCTAATGTAGCTAATGCTAATGTAGCTAATGCTAATGTAGCTAACTGCTAATGTAGCTAATGCTAATGTAGCTAATGCTAATGTAGCTACATTATCTACTGTACTCTGTGTCCGCTGGGTCAGAGGTCGTGTAGTGACCAGACGAGCGTTTCTGATAAATAAGAAAGAAACTCTAAGCTAGCTGGACTCTGCTGGTCTTGGGTCCCTCGATGGTCGGCTGTGTTGAAATTCACGACGAGAAACAAACGCAACAGTTTGGACACACACACACCTCAGGTTTCATCAGACTGATGGAGGAATCATGCTGAAGATTCTCCTCCATCAGTCCTGATGGAGCTGCTGAAGAACATCTCTGTCCTTCACTTTGTTTGTCTCATCATGTAGAAGGAAAACCACGTCTCCATATCCTTTTGGACCACATGGTCCACTGCTCCCTGCTCCTCCTGTCCTCATCTTCTCTGGTCCAGTGGGTTAACAGCTTGGCACTGAGCCACTTTTAGATCCAGAAGTTGTGGGTTCAAACCCCGCTTGAAGCAGCACCCTGTAGAAATCTGCTGCTGAGACTCTGAACTGACTCCAGGAGACAAACCAGAATCAGGTTTTCATGTTGTCTTGGTGTTTTTGGTGTTTTTGGTGCATAACAAATATTAAGTAAAAAATAAATGAAGTCAAGAAGAAACCACTTCTGTAGGCTGCTGTAGTCCAATCTCCATGTCCTTCTGGACCACATGGTCCACTGCTCCCTGCTCCTCATCTCCCTGGATGTTCTGTGGTCCAGTGGTTTGAGGTCTTGTTACCAAGCTCCTTTTAGATCCAGAAGTTGTGAGCTGTCACTTCCTCCTCACTTTGAGCCATAGCTCATTTAAAGAGGGAACACTCCAACACTCAGGGCTCAGATAATAAACTCCACAAAGTATTGCAACGATTCCTGGAACTGGAATTCCTGTTCAAGAAAATCAAGTTTAGTTTCTTGTGTTAAATAAGAAAGTAGCTTCACTTACCTTTGACTCACCTGTTTCTTGTTCCCTCGATGGTCGGCTGTGTTCAAGTTGAAGTCAGAGAAATTCGACGGAAATTCACGACGAGAAATGAACGAACGGACGGTTTGAAGTTTTTGAGTTTTAGTTTGTTTGGTTTTTAGTTTGAAGTTTTTGAGTTTTAGTTTGTTTGGTTTTTAGTTTGAAGTTTTTGAGTTTTAGTTTTGTGTTTGAGTTTTTGCATACCTCAGGTTTTCGGAGCCGAGGTTCGATCCCACGTCTCCACGTTGGCGGTCGGCGTCCTTCCCCTCTGGACCATCTTCAGTACTGATGAAGAAGAAGAAGAACCAGGATCAGACTGATGGAGGAATCATGCTGAAGATTCTCCTCCATCAGTCCTGATGGAGCTGCTGAAGAACATCTCTGTCCTTCACTTTGTTCGTCTCATCATGTAGAAGGAAAACCACGTCTCCATGTCCTTTTGGACCACATGGTCCACTACTCCCTGCTCCTCATGTTCTCCTACGTCTTCACTGGTCCAGTGGGTTAAGAGCCTGGCAGTGAGCCACTTTTAGATCCAGAAGTTGTGAGTTCAAGTCCTGCTCAGAGCAGCACTCTGTAGATCACAGGTGATCTGAATCAGCTGATGAGGAGACGACCCGGCTCAGGATGCTGGTTCTGCTGGTTCTGCTAACTGCAGCACATTCAATATAAATATATATAAAGTGTCTACACAGATTTTTCTGTCTTAAATTTAAAAGCACATGCTGTGTGTGTGTGTGTGTGTGTGTGTGTGTGTGTGTGTGTCTCAGTGGACCTGCTCTTACATTAACCCTCCTGTGAAGGTTCAGAACGGGACGAAGATGAAGAGGAGGATCGCTCCACCTCCTCACTGAGCGGGAGGAAAACAGAGTGTGAATAAAGGTCAACACACACACACACACACACACACACACACACTCAGTCCGTGGAGGATCTGAGCGCGTGCAGAGATGGATTGTGATTTTGCTTCATCAGCTGACGCGTGAAGAGGACAAAGATTTATCTTCAGTGTTGTACGTTAAAGAAATGTTGAAGAAACGTTGCAAACACGTTTTATTTTAGGTCCAATAGGTCCTTGAGGATGTTTAGTCGCTCCTTAAGGAGTCCTTGAGTGTCCTTGAAGAGGTTATAGGTTCTTGAGAGGGTTTTAGGTATTTCCAGGTGTCCTCAAGGAGGTTCAATGATGACTAAAGGTCCTTGAGGAGTCTGGAGTCTGACAGACCTTTATATGTAATAGAGTACTTTATGGTGACATCATCAGTGAAAACATGTTTGTGCTGCCGTCTGTGGACAAACGTGTCAATGATAAAAACAAGATGAGGAGTTAACGTTTAAAGAACATTAGCAGATGAACAAAAGGTCGTCTGTGAACGAACAGTTTGTTTTCACAGGAGGAGGCGACAGGCGCTGCTGCCTGCAAGACGAGTGTCAGGAAATAATTAAGACTGTTAATGTGTCTATTGTTAGAAGCCCAAACAAAGACGTGAGATTCAGATATATTTAAATATCAACTGCAGACACAAACGATACATCAGTCTGATCCTCCTGGAATGTCCTCAAGGACATCTGGAATGTCCTCAAGGGCTCCTTGAATCCCTTGAAGAGCAGCTAAAATACCCTCAAAGGCCACAGGAACATCATCATGTATGAACAGTGTGTGTGTGTGTGTGTGTGTGCGTGTGTGTGCGTATGTGTGTGTGTGTGTGTGTGTGTGTGTGTGTTCAAAATTCATTTTTGCCCCCCCCAAAAAAAGAATCAAATAAAATCCAGATTTTTGTCTCAACGTCGTTCTCATCAGAAAATGAGATTTTAAAATTTAAGAGATTTTTGAGTCAGCATGATGATTTGTGAGATAAAATCACGCCTTCGTTAAAAACTCTTTCTGACGTCGAGGCCTCGCTCAGCTCGCCACACCATGAAGCGTGTCAGGAAACATGTCATGGGAAAACAGCAAACTGGATCAGGGGGCAGGCGGCGGGCCCCGCCACATGAAAGGATTCCTGGGAAAAATCTGGCACAATCTGGTCTGAATATTTCTGATACCGGAGCCAAACGAGGTCTGGAGTCTGGAAACTGGCAGGAAGTCTTCTTCTTCTGCTGGTGACCAAAGAGGGTCCAGACAGGAAGTCAATGTGGACTATTATTGTGGAGGGAAACTTCAGAGACGTCTAACGAGGAGTTTACATTTCCTTCCTCTTTGTTTCACATTAAAATTCATTTCACAGGAAGTGTCAGAATAAAATTCACACCGTCACATCACCCTTCAGTTTAAGAATATTAGAACACCACGAACAAAACCAAAGAAAGAAATCAGACTTTTTCTTCAACTTAAATCCAGAGTCCTCTTTGTCTGAGACTGAGACGAGACCAAAGACTTTAAAAAGCCAAGACCAAGTTCAAGACTAAGACCAGTGAGTGAGTTTTACAGCCCAGATAAAAACTGTCCACAGATCAGATCTGAACCTGCAGGCAGCTGAAACATCGTCCTGACTCTCGACCCGTCTGAAGGATTCATAGAGTCTTTAAAGACTTCCAGTGGGTCGGAGCTGAGCTGCAGGGATCGATCTGTGGAGGATGTTTGTCCGGAGCTGATCTCCAGTCAGCTGCAGCTCATTAACATGCAGGACCGGCAGCTGGACGCTCTGATTGGACATCTGTCAATACAGGAATTAATGTGTTGGATAGGCGTCCCCAGGACGGAGGTTAGACAATCCTGCTGAGGACGACCCCCCACCACCAGCTCACTGAGATTGACAGCAGATTAAAGACCCTGAACCCCCCCAGACCTCCTCAGTGCTCCTCAGTGCTCCTCAGACCTCCTCAGTGCTCCTCCTCCTCCCTCTGGTCTCTGAGAAAAACTGTTTAAGACTGACAGCTGAGACTAAAACAAGTCTTTTCTTTTTCTTCTTCTCCCATCAGACGGACGGACAGCGTTCAGTTCAGCTTCCTGTCCTCAGACAACCAAACGTCAGGAAGTCAAACAACACGTCAACACGTCAACGCGTCAACGCGTCAACGCGTCAACGCGTCAACGCGTCAACCGTCAGATCTGAAATAATGAGTCTAGTTTGTATAGTTAGCACCATGTATCAGGGTGGAGGAGCAGATCAGCTGGTTGGAGCTCCTTCAGGCGCTCTGCGTGTGGTAACCATGGAAACAGATATGAACATGAAGTTAGTTCGTTAGTATGTTTGACGAGGTCACACTGGCACGGTCACTTTGAGTTTCAGGTTTCTGCTGTTTGACTCTGATCCAGATTCTGAGTCAGCTCCAGAGCAGATCCAGAACAGGCTGAGGGGGTTCTGTTAGCAGACCGGCCCACCATCCAGGACCCGGAGCCAGACAGAGGAGCAGCTTCCAACACAAACTGAAGCGCCGACTGAGAGCAGGAATCTGGACCTGAAGCGTGAAACAGGCTGAGAGCAGCCGGTGAAGCTTCCTGCTGCGGCTCCTTAATGTGTTTATGGTTCTGATGGACCTGATGGTTCTGATGGTTCTGGGACAACGTCCAGACCCACTTAGAGCTTCCACAGATGCCAACTGCCCACCAGCAGAATAACACTGTGACACATGAAGGCCAAATGAATCCTGATCCAGAGTCCAGAACAGCTGCTACCATGGCCACTGCAGGCCTCCACCAGCAACTACACCAGCAACTACACCAGCAACTACACCAGCAACTACACCAACAACTACACCATCAACGACACCAGCAACTACACCAACAACGACACCAGCAACTACACCATCAACAACACAAGCAACTACACCAACAACTACACCATCAACTACACCAACAACGACACGAGCAACTACACCATCAACAACACAAGCAACTACACCAACAACTACACCATCAACGACACCATCAACGACATGAGCAACTACACCAACAACTACACAATCAATGACACCAACAACTACACCATCAACTACACCATCAACGACATGAGCAACTACACCAACAACTACACCATCAATGACACCATCAACTATACCATCAACTACACTATCAACTACACCAACAACTACACCATCAATGACACCATCAACGACACCAACAACTACACTAACAACGACACGAGCAACTACACCCACAACTACACCATCAACTACACCAGCAACTACACCAACAACTACACCATCAATGACACCAGCAACTTCACCAGCAACTACACCATCAACTACACCATCAACGACACCAACAACTACACCAACAACTACACCAACAACGACACCAACAACTACACCATCAATGACACCATCAACTACACCATCAACAACTATATCATCATCAATTGCACCAACACAAACATCAACAACACCATTAAAACCACTGCCTTCAACATCAACAACACCACCATCATCAACAACACCACCATCACCACCTAACTAAACACTTCCCCCATGTCTTCCACATTAAAAGCCTCTTCATTGTGATTTTTACTTTTAGAATCAACATTAAATCAAATCAGATGACATTTAAATGTTTGAGTCTTTCTGTCAGATTTAAATGTGACTTTAAATCAAATTAACTAAATAAAATGTGCACAGAGTAAAAACATGAAGTAGAAGCTGACTTGTTTTCGGGTGGAGCTGTGTAGAGTAATTCAGAGTCATGACCTGTGAAATCTGTCTGCAAGACTTTTATTGTGAAACATCTGGAGGAAGTGTTGGCCTATAATTAAAAGACATAATATCTCTCCAGAGACCCGAATCACAAAATCTGATGGAGCCACTTTTTGTCTCGAGTCAACGGACAGCTGGACTGAATCTGATAAAAGCTGAAAGAGTTTCACAGTTAAATATTAAAGTGTTTGATTATGTTAAAGAGTGTAAATCTTCCTGCCTTCAGTCATTGAACTCGCCAATAAAAAATGAAAGAAGGAGGTCAAACTCCTGTTTTCCTTTTAAATATTCACACTGATTGAGAGCTGAGACACACGTTTAAAATTCAAACAAGTCGACGGTCGAACATTCAGATTCAGGTCATTAGTGGCCTGAAATGTGCATCTCAATATGTAGGCCAACATTTATTAAGATTATTTTTGACGGCTGAACGACTGAATAATTCATTTTTTGTTGGAGGCACATTATTTATTTATTAATCAGCCTTAAATTTGGACTCAGATCAGATTATCCGACACCTTTTCCGCCTGTTTTTGACTTTTCTGTCCGTCAATGAGGATTTCAGGTTGGAGCCATGGCGTCGACATCAGCTGCTCATTATTTGTTCCATTGATTTTTGCAAATGGTATTTCCCCAAAATATCAGCCGCCCATTACACAGTATGAATTATAGATGTCAGACGAGCTTCTGGGAAACAAAAAGGCAGGACGTCCTCGTTTGGGGTCGTCCACCTCCAAAATAAAATCCTTTTTTCTTCCCTTTTCACAGTAAAACAGGAAAATCTGCTCTGACTGCAGCGAGCCGTGAAAATCAGATTTACAAGCGTCTGAATGACGTCATCGCTGTAAAGGAAGTGAAAGTCTTGCATCACGTTTCAAACAAACTCCAGAAAAAACAAGGCCTTTAGCAAAATCTCTGCATAATTTAACAGAAAATAAAGTTTTGAATGTGTAAACACTCACAGTCAGTGTTTTGTGGTGTGAAGTAGATAATGAGAGTGAATGAACTCTTAACGTGCTGCAGAATAAACACACAAACATTCTGAACGTTCATGAACAAAAACAGATTTTATTAAATGTGTCACTTTGAACGCAGCACACTTTGAAAAATGATTATCAGTCAACATGTTTTAACTTTGTTAAAGTTTGTTTGTGCTGATCTCTGCTGGTCTGGAAGTTCAACTCTGACCTCCAGTCAAAATGAAGTTAACGTCTCCTGAAGTGTTTTTGTCACCTGAACTGCAGAATCTGGACACCGACAATCTGCCCTTAGCATGCTAACAGAACCGGGCTCAGCAGCTGGACCGGGTTGGAGCAAAGGCTCTGAAACCAACAGGGAATAACGTTACAGAACCGAGGTGACTTACAGACTTTATGATGGAAACATTGATCAATTTAACAGAAGCGCTAACTGTGGTTAACTCAGTCAGTAGGCAAGTAGCCAGGAGCCAAACCCGGCAAGAAAACCACCTCGGTAGGCTGCTGTGTTCACTGTTAGACTGGACACTGCCGGTTCAGAGGTTCTGTCGCTGTGTTCACTGTTAGACTGGACTCTGCTGGTTTAGAGGTTCTGTCACTGTGTTCACTGTTAGACTGGACACTGCCGGTTCAGAGGTTCTGTCGCCGTGTTCACTGTTAGACTGGACGCTGCTAAATCAAGTTTAGTTTCTATTAAATGTGAAACTAGCTAGCTAGCTTTGTTCAAGCCAGCTAGCTTCACTGACCTTTGACTCACCTGTTTTGTTCCCTTGTAGCCGTCTGTGTTGAAATCTGAGAAATTCACAAGAAATGAGCACAGAGCATTTTTTTCCGACGGTTGAAGTTTTGTTCATATGCACACACACACACACACACTTCCGTCCTTCCCCACTGATGAAGAAGAAGAACCAGGATCAGACTGATGGAGGAATCATGCTGAAGATTCTCCTCCATCAGTCCTGATGGAGCTGCTGAAGAACATCTCTGTCCTTCACTTTGTTTGTCTCATCATGTAGAAGGAAAACCACGTCTCCATGTCCTTTTGGACCACATGGTCCACTGCTCCCTGCTCCTCATGTCCTCCTATGTCTTCACTGGTCCAGTGGGTTCATGTCAGGGCACAGAGGAATTTTTAGATCCACAAGTTGTGAGTGCAAATCCCGCTCAGAGCAGCACAGGTGATCTGAATCGCAGAGGTTCTGTTCGGTCCGGTCGTGTCATCATCCCCAAATATTTTATTATAATCTGTAAGATTCACATCAAGTCACTGCTGTTTATTTATATTTATTATTTCTGCTTCTGTTCATGATTTATTTTTTCTTCAATTGTTTTTAAGCTTTTCTGACTTCAGGCCAGAAAGTAATTGATTAGTTTTTGGTTATGATCCAGTTTTTTGTGAACATTGTGACATTTTTAGGTCTTTGACTGTTTTCTCATGAACTGTGGCCTGAATGAAGAAGAAAAATCTGGCTCATGTTTTCTGTGATTGTCAGCGAGTTTTATTTGATACAGATGAAAAATACCAACATTCATTTTATTACAATAACAGACAGAGTGAAGAGCTGATGTTTGAAAATGTTTTATATTTTATCAGGGTGATGGTAATCGGTTTGATGGTTTAAAGGTACACTCCCTGCTTTATTAAAGACCCAAAATATCCTCCAGCTAACGGAGGACGATCCAAACTCAACAGTTCACAGCTGTGGTCCATGGGACGCTTCCAAATACCAACATGATTTCAATGTCATAATATTTCATGTTTTCATATTATTGAATAATGATAAAACTTTTAGGTTTGAGACTCTGAGCCAAGATCTAAAGCTGGTCTGGAGGCTGCTGTGGAACTATAAGAAGGTCCTAGGAGTCCCTCAGAAGGTTCTGGTGGTCATCGAGGAGATTTTTGAGATTCATGTGGAGGTTTGAGTGATCACTGAGGGGCAATATGTTTCTTTAGGAGGTTGAACAGCTGTGGCTCAGGAGGTAGAGCGGGTCGTCCACTGATCAGGTGATTAGTGGTTCGATCCCTGGCTTTCCCAGTCTGCGTGGGCGAGATACTGAATCCCAGAATGCGTGCTCGGTTAAGGTTATATGGGTGTGGAAGCACCCGGAGTGGTCAGAATACTAGAAAGGATGTATATAAGTACAGTCCATTTACCACCTGTAGTCACTGAGGAGGTTCTAGTGATCCTTTATTAAGTCATCAAGATGTTCTAGAGTCGTCTACAGGTAATTTAGTCCTGTAGATACTTTTAATGGTTATAAAAGGTCTCTAAAGAGGTTCCAGTGGTTACTGAGATCCAGAGCATCCTTTATAAAGTTCTAGTGGTCACTGATGAGGTTCTAGGGGTCTATTAGGTAGCTTGGGGTTGGGCTTGGTTGGATGGATGAAATAATCACAGGACTGTCACCCAAAAGTCATCGGTGACTGTCATGGTGTGATGTTTTCCTACACTGAACCAAAGGTGACACTTTGACCACATGAAACCACGTGTTTATTATTGATACCGTGTGAACATCTGTAAGAGCGTTAATGACCTGTGAAATGTCCTCAACGCGACGTGGACTTTATACACATGATATCACGTTGGAGTGTGTGTTGAGTTGACACAAAGTTCTCAGGCAGAAGTTCACGAGAGGAAACCTCCTTCAACCAAACCACGAATGACGGCACGTCTGCCACTTCAAACATCTTCAAACGTCACCGCCGAAGCTCTCGAGGTCGCTGCCCCGGCGTCCTTGGCTCTGATGTAACTAGGCTGGAGTCCCCGTGACATCAGTCAGTCTCTGTCAGCGACACCATCATCACCACAACAAACAGCAGCGGTGCTACGATCCTGCTGTCAGAAAGCGTTTGTTCTGTCTTGATTCAAGAGCCAATGTGGACCACCGACACCAAAGACTGTGACACCATCAGCACCACAACAAACTGAAACATCCAACACCGCCAACACGTCTGTGATGACCAAACCTGCTAACACCGCCAACACGTCTGTGATGACCAAACCTGCTAACACCGCAGACACCGCTAATGCTAGCACCAGAGCAACTAGCAAGCCAGCAACACGTTTAGTCAATCACTAAGCTATGTTTAGCTACGTTAGCTCAGCTGCTAACGGGACAGTCCAGCAGTTTATACTGTGACAGCCTATAACAGCTAACATGCTACGATAGCTCCCTCCAGTTCTGTTTGACTGGATCTCTTAGCATGATGCTGCTGTTGGTGTCATTAGCGAAGGTAGCATGTCATAACCTGACCAATCCTGATGGTTTGTTACACAGAACCATCCGGGAAGTCGTCTTTGGAAACTGTTTTTTCTGTTTGTTTGTCAGTCGTCAAGATGAGGAGATTTTTATGGTTTATGAGGTTCCAGTGAACTTTAATTGTTGTAGTCACTGAGGGGGTCTTCAGGTGGTTGTAGTAGGTTGTCCATGGTTCTAGGTAGTCCTAGGGGTCCTGATGGTACTTTTAATGGTATAAAAGTTCTCTTAGGAGGTTCATGGCATCCTTCATGAGGCTGTAGTGGTCATTGATGAGGTTGTAGTGGTCATTGATGAGGCTGTAGTGGTCATTGATGAGGTTGTAGTGGTCATTGATGAGGCTGTAGTGGTCACTGATGAGGCTGTAGTGGTCATTGATGAGGCTGTAGTGGTCATTGATGAGGCTGTAGTGGTTCATTAGGTATCTTGGGGTGGATGGATCAGATAAACACAGGACTGTCAAACACACAACCTTCAGGTCTACAACATGAAACATTGTGTTTATCATGTGCTGATGAAGTGACTTAAATTTAAATATGACATCTGTAACAGCATCACATGACCTGAGCCATGCCTCGCCTGTAGTTCAGCATGTAGCTGCCAGTAATTCCTCAGAGGACACTGATTGGTCCAAATGATTCACAGAGTCAGCAATCTGATAACTCCACAAACAGACAGAAAGGACACAAATGTTTCTTCACTAATGCAGATAATTAAACAGCTGAACACAGACATACATGGATGAACATATTATGATACGTGTTCACATGACTCCACATACAAACACACATATGCACATAATGTGTACACTCCCATCACTGGGCGAGCTCAAACCTCGGCGGCTGTTTTTGTTGGCCGGGCCGGCAGGAAAAGCTCCGGCTCTTCACTGTGGCGTTCGGCAGAGATGGACACAGGTAGGTATTGAGTAAGACAGCCATAATCACTCTCAGCCATCTGGTCGGTGTTGTGTATCAGAAACAGAGCGGTGGTTCGCTCTCTGACAGACTGTTCACAGACGAAACGTTAAGAGCAGCACTGAAAACTTAATCACTGGTTCTGTGTTTCAAGGCTGCTGCTGAGAGTTTATTCTATGCAGTCCATGTGAACATGCAGAGAGGTCAGTCTGTCACGGAGCCGCTGACGACATCCAATCAGAATAAAACAAGGAACTTTCAGCAGCCAATGAAGTCCAAACTGAAGTCCATCTGTCCATTTGTCCATCTGTCCTCCAGTATCTGGACCATTCGTCCATTATCTGTAACTGCTTCTCCTCATCAGGGTCAGGTGGTGATTAACATATTTATTATAATCTACCTGTTATTTATGGAAAGAGTCAGAGAAAGTCTGTCTCTGAATAAAATTCAATTATTTTGATTGTTTAATGGTTTTAAAATGTTCAGCCGACACTATAGGCTGAATATTGATGAGATGTCCACATACTTTTGGCCAAAAGGCAACTTTAAAAACTTACATTCTTTCTTTTGTTTATTAATTTTGTCATTTGCAAAAATTTCTTTCATTTATTTTCTTAAATTATATTTTTGTCAGTTTTGGATTATTTCATAAAATATGTTAAAATATTTTTTTATTGTGGTAAAATCTGTTTCAAACATCTGATTTATTTCACACATTAACTCTTTAAGTGTGTCCTTTTTATTTTAATCAGGGTTAAACTGATCAGTGCTGCTCACTTCTGGTCCAGACATCTCCACGACCCTCGACCGCCCAATTAACCAATTTCAGCAGTTCACTCATTAATTGAGGTCGTTAGCGGCGTCCAGGAGATCACTGCCGAGTGAGCGTCGGCTCACAGCTGACTAATCAGCTGATAAATCATCAAACCTTCAGAGAGAGGCTGAAAATGAAGGTCATGAGAAGTTAAAGTGGTGGAGAGAGGACGCGCGTGGACCGCTGTGTTGTCCTGGTGACGAAGAAAAGAAAGGAAGTGGTATGAACCTCCCGCTGCGAGCGTCGCCCAACAAAACATCCATCAGAGTCCATGACTTCCTTCATGTTTGACTTTAACGCTTCATTTCCTGAAAACACGCCAACATGGTGACATCATCGAGGTCCGTGTTCGTTTACATGTTAGAAGGTCTGGAAGCCACGTGCAGAATAACATGTATGTTACACATTACTGTGACATACACAGACTGTACGTACATGTAAAACTACTGAACTAAACTAAACTACTACGTGTTGATGTTTCAGGTGCAACTATTCATTTTCCATCCATGTATCGAAACACAGAGGGAGGGGCTGCACTGCAGCCAGCGCTATGAGTCAGCATCAGCATCCGCCTTCCAGTGAACACGGTCGGACCAAACAGAACCTCTGAACCAGCAGTGTCCAGTCTAACAGTGAACACAGAAACAGAACCTCTGAACTGGCAGTGTCCAGTCTAACAGTGAACACAGAAACAGAACCTCTGAACCGGCAGTGTCCAGTCTAACAGTGAACACAGCAGCCTACCGAGGTGGTCTGTAAATCATCTCAGTACTGTAACTTATTCCCTGTTGGTCTCAGAGGCTGTGCTCCAACCCGGTCCAGTCCAGCTGCTGAGCCTGGTTCTGTTTCCTGCTAACGGCAGATTCAGTTAGCAGCAGCTAATTAGCAGTCAACAAAAGCACAGCTGGGGCTGATGGGAGTTTAAATTTTGCCATTAGCTCGACTGAAACTTTTTTTATTTCTCTGAATCAAATCAAAGTTTTTTTATCTCGTGTTGGTGTTCTGGAGTTTTGGGGAAGTTTCCTCACAATGAATTCTTTCTCATGTTAATTTTACTGCTCGTGCTTCACGTTAACGTTTCCTCCTGCAGTATTTTCTCGTCTTTAATGAGACGCTCCAGCTTTTTATTTCCACTCCTGGTTTTGTGTGGACCAGCGGATGCAGAAAGCCTGGCCGCTCTGCAGATCTGTTTTCCTGGAGGGACGGGTCTATGTGCTGGGTTCACTAGGTGTTTAGTGGCAACGCAGGACTGCCAAGTATGATGTTACAGCCTTCCCATGTTAATGTTCATTCAGGAAGGACCTTTACTGCCAGAGCAGCGGGAGGGAGGCGGCCAGCTGTGAAAACACTGTTAAAGAGGCTTTAGTGCTCATTTCACGAATACTTTAAGTTTACTTATTGAAGGGGAAAAAAAGAAATTAATGGACTATGCGCTGGGCTTTTCCGTATTGTTCTTCCATGAGACTTCTCCATATGTGCCAGCAAACGGCCGTCCAAGTTCAGCCCCCCGTGAAACCGGATCCTGAAGTTCCACGTACAGAGGCGCTGGCCTTTCCCCCCCGATCCTGTTCTGGGATTAGTTCCCCTCAGAGCGGCTGCCATGTTGAATCAGACTGTGAAGTTTTACCTCTGAGACGGAGGTGAAGGACGTCCTGCTGGTGGAGGTCCTGAGGACACCGGGGGTCCCCACAGGGAGGCTCGTAATGATGTTAAATACTGCTGCCTGATTGGCTGGGAGCTGTGTGTTAACATCATACATGTGGACCGGGTCAACTGTTAAACCAGCGTCAAACTGCAGGTCGGCATAGCAACAGGAGTGACGCTCACAGACACCTAGAATCTTCTCAATGACCTGGAATCTCCTTGGAGCCTGCTCAAAACCCACTGAAACCTGCTTTGAAAGCTACTGAAGAAATTCTGGAAGCTTCTCAAGGCCCCAGCAATCCACTTAAGAATCCCAGGAACCTCCTCAAGGACCTACTTAAACTGATTTAAGACATCCCCAAAGCTCCTGGAACCTGCTCAAGGACCCCTGGAAACTGGTCGGTGACCACCATAGTCCAAAGCTAAGCGACCCTGAGGGAACCCTGGAGCAAATTCAGGAACTTCTTCAGCACTTTAGACAGAAAACAAACGTTTGTCTGAGTAATGACTGACCTGTGTTTGCTGCTGTTAGCTGTTAGCTCAGTAAACATGTTTATTTCTGCTGTTGGACATTTGGACATTTGGACATGGGGACTTATGGACACTGACTCACTGCTGGAGCCAGCCTCAGGTGGACGTTAGAGGAACTGCAATAATACTAATAATAATAATAATAACATGTGGCTGTTTGCTCAGACTGAGTCTGCATGTATATCTCTGTACAGTCAGTCTGTTTGGTTCTGTGCGTCCTCTGCGTGTTGGGTTTGCTGAATGAACACAGTGCGTGTGTCCTACAAACTGGATCATGAACTCTGTGGACGCAGCTCGTCCTGCCGCACCTCTCACAGCCAGAGAAGAAGAACTGTGTAATAGTTTCCAGATGGCTGCGGGGGTTCGGGGGGTTCGGGGGGGTTCGTGTCGACACATCCATCCTCCTCACTTACTCTTCAGGTCTTGTACGAGATTTTTGGCTCCCGGCAGACTCGGAGCGAAGGACGCTGCAGGAAGAGCGAGAGCAGGCGGGTTTAACGGCGAGATCTACGGCGAGGTCTTAATGTCTGAAGAGCCGCAGCTCATCTCCTGATCCTCCCGGCGCAGCTCGGATCCAGCGGAGCTTAGCGCAGAACTTTGCGCCGCAGCTTTAATTGGTTGCACTTTTATTTTTGCAATAACAAGACGCAGCGGCGGCTGTCAGAGAAAGAAGGAAGACAAGAATACAAAGACTGAGAGGACGATGATACCACACACACACACACACACACACACACACACACACAGTGATGATCAGAACCTTCACTGACAGAAAAGTCCAAATAAAATAAAGTTCAGGTCTCATGAAGTCTTTCTGTGTTTCTGTCCCGTCTGTTCTGCAGAATCTGGACCAACTGACACAAATTCGTGCTTGACATGTTTTCAGGTATTCTTCACAAGCTAATTGGATCTGCCGATAGCAAAAGAACCGGGTCAGCAGCTGGACCGGGTTGGAGCACGGTCTCTGAAGCTCTTCATAATATTCTGCTTCAGTCTCACAGCGTGTCCTGATGTCTGCACTTCCTGAACATGCAGTCAGGTTCCTCTGTGGACCTGAGCTGCCTCACATGTCGGCTCCTGCTTATATAACTGATGGTTCTGCATCCTGATAAATCAACCAGCCGACGTCCGTCTGGAGCTCGGCCTGTTTCCGGTCTTCCTTCTTTGTTTCCAGGATCCTGGATCAGAGCCAGCAGTGTGGGAATGATGGCAGAGGAGGAATCTCCTCCTGCCAGCTCCTCCTCGACCTCCTCGGAGAGACAACAGCATCCTCACAGTGTTCCCACAGACGGTGTTAAAGTGTTTGTGTTCACGTTTATCTGGACCAGGAGGTGGACGCTGGTGTTGAAGCTCTTTAGCGGCCAATAAAACCCTGCGGCGCCCCTCCAGAGGTTTAACAGGATAATTGATGATTGAAGATGTCGGCATGTTTGGAAGTTAAAAATCATTTTGGTGCTCCGAGGGTGCATGTCAATAATCAATCAATACTATTAACTAATCAACAGCTTCACTTTAGGCTCCTTTGAGTCACTTTATAATTGATGTGTAACAGAAACAACACGAGATGCAGCCAGTTAAAACGACTCATTTCTGCAGGTACAGTATTGTAAATGAAATGTTTGTTTAAAAGTTTTACTGACCTTTTATAATGTTTATAAAATCAACTTATTAAAACCTTAAGAAAATGATTACTTTGTCTAAATAAATGTAGATGATGATAAACTGACTGAACACTGATCAGGTTGTTTTAGACATTTAAAAAAATAAATAAATGAAAACATACTGAGAAAAACAAAAGACTTGTTTTTACGGTAAAATACAGTTTAACTTTCTAATATTACAGTAAAAGCATGTTAGTACTGTTGATTTAAAAAGAATCAAAGAAACGCTGTTTTAGAACTGACATGAAAATACTGTATGAATGCTGTATAAAATAAAGGTTTACATATAATTACATAATTACATATAACATATAATTAACAGTCTCTAATATAAAATACTTTATTCTGCATAAATTCAGGATAAATAAAATAAAGGATTTTCAGGAAATATGACTGTTTTACTGTACAGTGTAAATCAAACTGTTTAAATGGTTAATAAAGGTGTGCCACAGGGATCCAGTCTGGGTCCTCTGCTGTTCAGATATATAAATGTTTATTTTTAATGTTTATGAACTCTTAAATCAGTTCATATGTTGTCTTCAGGAACAGACCAGGACCAGCTCCACATTAACATGTCTCAATAAACAAACTTAATAATAATAATATACTGAAACTCTGCAGGTTCACCTTGTACCTCCTCAAGAACACCTTCAACTTCCTCAACATTTTTTACCTGCTCAAGGACAAGTCAAAGACCTCAGTGACCTAGAACCTCCTCAAGAACCCCTGGAACCGTAGATCTAGAACCTCTTCTGAGACTTTAAACCCTCCTAGGACAACCATGAACCCTTCTTTGGAGCGCTCATCGGATCCCTAAGACGGATCACCTAAACCAAGACCATGTCTAGACTGTATCAAGGCTGAGACAAGGCCAAGACTGTGAGGGGTTGAGACCAAGCCAGGACCTTCAACTGATCTTGAGCACTACAACACTGGCCTGAACATCAGGAGGGTTCAGGGTCTTGCCCAAGGACACTTCCATGAGTGGACAGGAGGAACTGTGGAACCACAGGCAAACGCAACAGCTTTGGCATTGGTTGGACCTCAGCTGCCCCAGAGGTCTCCTGGACCTAGAACATCCCAGGATCCATGAAACTCTGTTAAGTAAGCCTAGAACCCTCAAGGATAGCTTGAACAACCCTTAAAGCCACCTCAAAGATCAATAAAACCTTCTAAGGGACCTTTAGTGACCTGAGAACCCTTTTAAAGGACACCCGGTTTATACCCATAAGTATTTTAGCAGTGAGTTCTTGATCCCACCTGTAAAGCTCAGACCGGTCCAGCTGGTGGAAACACCAGACCGGTTTGAATCTGAAACAAATCCGAGATGTGGGTGTCGATCCAGAGGTTTGGAAGAGGCCCATTACATTCCTTTAACTACATGCTGAACCCTCCCACCCTGCTCCTGACCACAGTTAATTACAACCTGAACCCTGAAACCAGCTTCTAGCACTCGTACAGGTCTGTAAATAAAGGTTTGTGTCCCCACAGTGTAACTGTTTGAATGAACACACATAGTCAGCAGGCGATAAGGCCGACCTGAGTTCTTCCAGACGACCCGGTTCTGTCTGATCTCTGTGAGTGTTTCTGTTCGGCTGATAGAAACTTTCAAACACTTGCTGATTAACATGAAAGCAGCTGTGATTCGACCACCAGGACGTCCCCATGAAGATAAGACTGAAAAAGACTGGATAAGACTGGAAAAGACTGGAAAAACAGGCAGCATCAGTTTGAGTTCATCAAAGAAAGAAGAATGAGAGCGCCCCGAAAACAAACCAACACAGAACCATCAGGAACCAACACAGAACCATCGGGAACCATCAGGAACCAACACAGAACCATCATTAACCATCACAGAACCATCAGGAACCAACACAGAACCATCAGTAACCATCACAGAACCATCAGGAACCAACACAGAACCATCGGGAACCATCAGGAACCAACACAGAACCATCAGGAACCAACACAGAACCATCGGGAACCATCAGGAACCAACACAGAACCATCTGGAACCATCAGGAACCAACACAGAACCATCAGGAACCAACACAGAACCATTGGGAACCATCAGGAACCAACACAGAACCATCAGTAACCATCACAGAACCATCAGAAACCAACACAGAACCATCGGAAACCATCACAGAACCATCGGGAACCATCAGTAACCATCACAGAACCATCAGGAACCAACACAGAACCATCAGTAACCATCAGGAACCAACACAGAACCATCAGGAACCAACACAGAACCATCGAGAACCAACACAGAACCATCGGGAACCATCAGGAACCAACACAGAATATATAGACTGTATGTATATATATATATAGTTATTATGTAATGAAGTACATATTAACCACGTGTTTATCGTTACCATGACAACTATCATTAATTGACTTTGATTGATGGATAATATCTATGAATCTTTATCATCCTACGTGTATCAGGCGGTTTGATTACAGACATAAACTGGACAGTCCTGTGTTGACTGGGTTCCAGGTCCGGTTGAGGCTGTGCAGAGTTTTAGTGGAGCAGGTCTGTCTGAGCAGCTGTTGAAGTCATCATGAGTCACTTTTATCGATCAGTAACTCTATCAGATATATTATGTTCACAGCGTCCTGTGGGGAGTCTTATCATTCATGTTAATAGTGTGTATTTGTTCCAGCTGCTCGTCTGGATCCAGAAACATTTGAAATATCAGGTTAGTGAGATGAAAATAGACAGAGTTGGTTCTGATCCAGGACAGAGCTGGTTCTGATCCAGGACTGTGCTCGAATACTTACAGGACATAAATAAGACGTGACAGCTCGTGATATTAACTTTAAGAGGTTCAACTGTCCAACCAGAGCCAAGATACAGAGCTACATCCATCCTCCACCCTCACTACAGCCAGGCCTCCACCCTCACTACAGCCAGGCCTCCATCCTCCACCCTCACTACAGCCAGGCCTCCACCCTCACTACTGAATCCTGAATCTGTTTGTTGGTGCTGTTGAACATTTCATAAAAAACTAAAGTAAAACTGTATTAGTGTGTATCATATATTGCAGTATTGTGTAGTCTGTGTGGTACTCATTGTAATATGATACTCAAACATATTAGATCTTTTAAATGCTTCTGTTCACGGCTCTTAGGTCACAGAGCTAATGTTACGTTACGTTACGGAGAGCGGAGAGCGAGTGTTTATTTTAGTTTCCATGACAACAAAGCCTGATCGACCTTTCCTGAACAACCAAAACTAAAATAAAATGTAGCATCCGTGACAGAGGAATGTATTTATACGTAATAACCAACGATATGACACGTGTAGTCAAAAACAAACAAAGAAATATTAACGATTAACACGAATAATAATCTCAGTCAGTCAACTGACACATTTCTGCAGGTTCAATAAGAACTACAATAAATCTAAAAACTACAAAAACTGAAGACAAAAGTGAGGATGAACTCTGAGGACGTTTAATCTCTGTAACCGTTTCAAGCCTTAAAGGTGATTTGAAGTTGATTAAAACAGATCTGTGACCTGTGATGGGAGCAGGAAGGTCACATTAAAGGTGATAAAATATTGAAGTGACCTCCTTTCCCCCTGTTGAAACTGTGACCGAGCGGAGGAATTTTCCGGGTTATAACTCCATTTGGCGGCTCTGATTACAGCCTGGACGCCTTCCACTGGAATAAAACCCACCAAAGATGGACCAAAGCCGCCGCGCTCGCTCTGATTGAATTCCAGCATTTTCTTTCCCCTCCAGAGAAGCCAAAGTTTGATCTTTACTAATTGATATATCCCGGCTCTGCACATGAATCTCAGAAAGCTCATACCTTGGGCCAATTTAGCTGTTCCACTGGCTGAGTTTTAATTGAGTCCACATTAAAATTTACTTATAAAATAATAATGGGCTCCCATGCAAATGAGCCCATCCCGATATTGCTGCGGCTGCATTTGCATATCCACAAGCAGTCTGGGAGTTCAGAAATCAATATAGATGATTAATAATATATGGGCTACAGGAATAATTAAATTCATTTGATGCAAGGACTCAGTCAGCCTTGGCAAACCAAAGGTGCAATTTTGCCACAATCTAATTTAATACAAGTTGCCTGGATTGCAGTTTCAATTACAAGGATTGAAATAATAATAATGTGTGTTAAAGAAAAATTACACTTTCAAATATATGTTATTTCATTTCATTTCATTGAATGTATCACGGGATGAATCCCTCTTTCTTCACACATTAACATATTGCACCAAATTGCTAAATTAAACTGCTCTTTAATTTATCGTGGACGCATTAAAATAGACGGCTCGTCAACCGTCGACCGCGCAGCGATTTAACGTGTTTACACCGTTTAAAGAGGCAATATGTCAAATGTGTTTGTGCATTTATGAAAATACAGTTTAAGGAGTTAAAATCCAGAGAAGAGACGTTTGTCTTCTGTGATGAGAATAAATAAAAAAACATTTAGTGAATCAAAATCATGTTTTCACAGCGACTTGGCTGAGATCACAGTGAATATATGTCACTGAGGAACACACTGCAGGTCGAAGCGCTGACCTGTTTAAAAAGACCTGAATAACAGTCAGTACGAACCATCTGATCACATCTGATAAAAGTCCAGACCAGCAGTCAGTCGTATAAATCAGTGTTTGTCTCCTTCACTGTGGTAAATATGATCAGCTGTGCTCGCGGCTCGCTGATCATGTTATCTGTAGATTTCCAAATGAGTTCAAAAGCTAACGTGGTCCATGATGCTAACTTATGTATCCCCAGCTCCGGTTCTAGCATGACACTTGCTCCTGTAAACCTCCTCGTACTGTCCAGATGAGATCAGCAGCTGACGTGCATATGATGCATTCTCTAACAGCAGTTAGATGCTCTGCAGCGCTGATCAGAGGAACACGAGTTCATCTTAAAAACTTTGACTTGTTAAAGTCGGCGTGTCGCTGAGCGGAGCTGCTGATTCTTTAATTCATGTTTGTCTCTCAGTCGGAGCATCGACGTCGCCTCCAGCTGCGTCTCAGCGTCCTGTTTGTCAAAGCTCGTGGACGTGAAGAGGACTGTTGTGAAGCAGCAGGTCTGACCTTTAACTCAAACCACTGAACCGGCTCAACGCCACCTCCGTGCTCCCTTCCTGTCACCTGACCCAGCCGTCACGTGACGCCTCCTCTCATCAGCATTCAGCTCACAGACGTTCATCTGGAGCTCGGCGGAGTTCAGGGAGTCTTGGACCGCCGGAGATGAGATTATGGCTTCTTGACATCCTGTTACGTCCCGAACGCTGCCAAGGCGATGTCAACAATGCCCAGAATGCACTGCTGCCCGTAATGAATGCACTCCAATCTGTAATGACTGAGTAATCACATTATTTGCAGTCTCGACTTTATTCTGACGGAGCGGCCGCACGCATCTGTGCTCCGTCAGTAATTGCCAGGCCGGGGCGGCGAGCGCAAGCAGCATTTGCATCCCGCACTGGGGAGTTGCATCGCAAATGATTATGCTGAATTGTTTTTGCAACAGGAATGTCCAATCCAATAAAGTTAATGATCTCGAAAGACACGCAGGGCGGAGAGGAGGAGGGAGGGACTAAATCGATTAAAATGCAGATGTTCGCCATGCGACGGAGGCCATGATGGCGGCGTACCGTCGATGTAATTAAGCCTGTTTTTGTAGCTCGGCGTCCGGCTCCACATTCATCACGGTGTGTTCGCTTTAAGACGTCGGGAAGAGAGCTTGTTTCCTCGCCTGATGAGCGGCGTCATTATCCAACACTAACTAACTAATTAACTGTAATTTCCTGATCAATCTTCATCTGAAAACACACACAGCAGTTTGAGCCACACACACATTTTATATATTTCACCTAAACAACCCGATCAATAAAAATATCAAAGCTAAAGTTTAACATTAGAGATCAAAATAAATGCTTAAAGGGGCAGTACACCAAATTTTAGGTGTCTAACAGACACCAGGTGCACTATGGGAAATGTAGGAACCAGTGATTTTGGACTGTGTCCAGGTTTAGACAGTCCAAGTCCAGATTTTAGACAGTTTTCAGCTCTGTGTTCAGGCCCGGTCCTGAACTGCAGACATGTTTCAGGATGTGAACCTGCTCTCTGAAACATCCAGCTTGACCTTTGACCTCTGACTGCTGAGAGCTGAACCAGTTGCTTCACTCAGTCACTCACTTCACTGTGATTAATCCACAGCTGAAAGTAGTCCCTAACAAATGCATGACGTCCTCTGATTGATAAAAACTGTTATGAGTTGTGTGTTGGGGTTTGTCATTGATACTGAGGAGTGTTTACAGTGTCTACCTTCCAGTGAACACAGCGACAGAACCTCTGAACCGGCAGTGTCCAGTCTAACAGTGAACACAGCAGCAGAACCTCTGAACCGGCAGTGACAGGAAGTGAGGCGTGCTAACGTGCCGTTGAACATGAAATTTGTCGTGTTATAAAAACAGAACTGAACCTTTAATCAGCAATAAATCCAAAATAATGTGTGAAACCGACCCGAGTCAGTTTGTATGAAATCACATTTAATGTGGCATACATCAGCAGAACACACACACACACACACACGCACACACACACACACACACACACACACCCACAGTAACACACACACACACACACACACAGTAACACACACACACAGTAACACACCCACAGTAACACACACACACACAGTAACACACACAGTGTGTTTTGGTGTTTCTCATGTAATTAGCCGGCCCGTGTGATTACCAGGTAAAACAAACCGTGTGTTTTGTTGGCAGCAGATAAATCTGCTCTCAACTCTCCGTAATGACCCGTGTAATTTCTAAGCAGCGCCTACACGCCGGCTCTTTTAACACGTGTCATTAGTGGGGTTGTATATTAGATATACATTGTGCGCCTTAATTTGGTCTCCCAGGAGCACTTGTAATGATGCAGCTGCCGCGTGCAGGACACCTCTAATTTATTTATTTTAAATGTTCACAGTAATTGAGTTCTTGAGAGATGTGAGGCGAGCCGGCTGCTGCTGCTCCTGAAAAATGCATTAATTCAACGCCGCAATCTGTTGAGGAAATTAATACGAGGCCGTGCCTGACGGAGGCGAGAGCGAGCCGGAGAGCGGAGAGCTCAGCCTGCGCCCAGGCCAAGCCGAGCCAGGCCGAGCCGAGTCAGGCCGAGCCGAGCCGAGCCAGGCCGAGCTGAGCCGGAAGAGTTATTTATCCCCTCTGAAAGGTCGTTGATTGAATTCACAGCAGCTGCAGGTGATCACAGGAGAACCTCAAACAGTGAAGGAGGCGTGGGCCGTCCTGATGATGATGATGATGATGATGATGTCATCATGCTCTCACCTGTAAACTTTTAAATCAGCTTTAACGTCACTTCTGTTAGCTGCTAAACTGATCCTGGAGCAGCAGGTCAAGTGTTACACTGTGTGTGTGTGTGTGTGTGTGTGTGTGTGTGTGTGTATGAACAGGTGTTCGTTGACGTAAACAGATGCTGTCAGGATGAGACGATCACATGATCGAAGTGTGAGGCACACACACACACACACACACACACACACACTCACACACTCACACACACACTCACACACACACACTCACACACACACACACACACTCGTGTGTATTTCTGTCTGTTCTGAGTTTATGTTTCATAATTTGAATATTTACATATATTAGAAATAATATTTGATGTTTTGATGAAGTTTATTATTATTCTGTAATTTAAATAAATGATGACATCAGCGTCATGTGATCAAACACAGCTGACCTGAAGTGAGCTCCTCTACGGGTCACATGACTGCAGACCTCTGTCATGTCATTGGCTGGTTAGAGTCCTCTGGGACCGGGTTCGGACCAAGGCCCAGAGCAACGGGATCAAATTCAGTCCAGTTATTGTCAAACAGCACCGAGACCATGGAGGGACCGGAGGAACCAGGAAGAACCAGGAAGAACCAGTAGGGACTAGAAAGAACCAGGAGGAACCAGGAAGAACCAGGAGGGACCAGGAGAGACCAGGAGGAAAGGGGAGGAACCAGGAGAGACTAGGAGGGACCAGGAGGAACCAGGAAGAACCAGGAGGGACTAGAAAGAACCAGGAGGGACTAGAAAGAACCAGGAGGAACCAGGAAGAACCAGGAGGGACCAAGAGAGACCAGGAGGAAAGGGGAGGAACCAGGAGAGACTAGGAGGGACCAGGAGGAACCAGGAAGAACCAGGAGGGACCAGGAGGGTCTAGAAGGGACCAGGAGGAACCAGGAGGGACCAGGAAGAACCAGGAGGAACTAGAAGGGACTGGGAAGAACCAGGAGGCAAAGGGAGGAACGTAAAGGAACCCTCCTTGTGATGATGACCCCTTCGCTTTGTCCCGTCACCCCCGGCGACTGCCTCCTCCTCTTTGTGTTGCAGCGTCCTCCCCCTGCAGCGGGGTGAGGCGAGGGGGCTTCAGTAATTAGCATGCTGATGCTGCATGTAGTCGGATGAGCGCGGCTCGCTCGCCGCCCGCTCCGATACATCAGCGGCGTGGGACCGTCTGCAGCGCAGCATATGCTAATTGTTGATTGTCTCCAATATTATATGCTAATTGTTGTGATTAGCATAATTCATTAACATTTGGGCCTAATTACACAAAGACTGAGAGACTGTGCTCCGACTGCCTAATGTGTGATCCAATTAATGCAGCGCTCATCTGCATCACACAGGAAGTCCTGACGAGTCACGTGTGTCTTTAAAAGGAGGAGCCACGCACAGGTGAGACATGGAGACGCCACGGCAACGAGACCAAGCGCTTTGATTGGACGAGAGCATCCCGTCTGATGTTAATGAGACAAAAAGAAACGAGCTAATCGCTGATTTCATCATGTGACCAACATGGCGTTTAACTGCCAGAGACGCAGTGAGGTAAGAAGGACAGAGGACAGGACAGAAGGACAGAGGACAGGAAAGAAGGAAAGAAGGAAAGAAGGACAGAGGACAGGACAGAAGGACAGAGGACAGGAAAGAAAGACAGAGGACAGGAAAGAAGGAAAGAAGGACAGAGGACAGGTAAGAAGGACAGAGGACAGGAAAGAAGGACAGAAGGAAAGAAGGAACTGAAGGGAGGAATCTTCTTTACCCCGATCTGACCTCCCAATAATCCTATTAGGAAATATAAATCATCCAGGGACGTCTCAGAGACTACGTCCAGGTTTTAGACAGTCTGTGGGGACGTCACGGAGACTACGTCCAGGTTTTAGACAGTCTGCGGGGACATCACGGAGACTACGTCCAGGTTTTAGACAGTCTGCGGGGACGTCACAGAGACTACGTCCAGGTTTTAGACAGTCTGTAGGACGTCACAGAGACTACGTCCAGGTTTTAGACAGTCTGTGGAGACGTCACGGAGACTACGTCCAGGTTTTAGAACTGTTATTTATGTTATTGTTACAGTTAATGTATTTCAGTTATAACAATGTGACCTTGATCATTGTTATTGTTGCTGTCTGTCTTCGTCTCTCTGAAGTGAGACAGAGACAAACTGTCTCCGCCACAAAGTGAGGTGTGGTGAACGTGCGAGGTTAACTGTGAGGTTATTGAGCGAAGCTTTATTAACCACCCACGAGAGAGGACGGAGCCTGAACGAACGGGACTCATTAAAATGAAAACGACGTCCTCAGAGATCACTTCAATTTAACTGAGGACGGAGACAAGACTCTTTTTTCTTCTGCTGCCATTCAAACTGAAAATCTGAGTCTGAGAGACCAAGACTGTCTTTAAGATCCACGTCCAATTACTGCTGCAGTGAGACACGAGGGACGGACGGACAGCAGCCAAAACCTGTAGTCTCCGTGACGTCCCCGCAGACTGTCTAAAACCTGGACGTAGTCTCCGTGACGTCCCCGCAGACTGTCTAAAACCTGGACGTAGTCTCCCTGAAGTCCCCGCAGACTGTCTAAACCTGGACGTAGTCTCTGTGACGTTCTACAGACTGACTAAAACCTGGACGTAGTCTCCGTGACGTCCCCGCAGACTGTCTAAAATCTGGACGTAGTCTCTGAGACGTCCCCGCAGACTGTCTAAAACCTGGACGTAGTCTCTGAGACGTCCCCGCAGACTGTCTAAAACCTGGACGTAGTCTCCGTGACGTCCCCGCAGACTGTCTAAAACCTGGACGTAGTCTCTGACTGTCTTCTTCCTGTTTTCGATGGCAGTGAATAAAGTTTCTCGATGCTTCATATCTCAGGTTAGTTTAAACCCTCCAGATCTGGACGCTCTCGTCTCCTGTCTCTTCAGTTCATTAATGAGATAAAGATATCCACATTAATTAACACGTGGCATCTGCTGAGTTAAAGAGCTCCTCTGCTCTGTTTCCCTAAGGTTATGTTTTATTTCATAAAAGAGTCGAGGAGAGCCTCGTAAAACTTCCAAACAATCAGAGAGAACACTACAGACAGCTGGAGCTATGAGCTAGCCTCCGCATTACCGTCAGTGAACACGCCGACCGAACAGAACCTTGACAGCAGTGTCCAGTCTAACAGTGAAACCAGCGACAGAACCTCTGAACCCGCAGTGTCCAGTCTAACAGTGACACAGCGACAGAACCTCTGAACTGGCAGTGTCCAGTCTAACAGTGAACACCGCGACAGAACTCTGAACTGGCAGTGTCCAGTCTAACATGAACACAGTAACAGAACCTCTGAACCAGCAGTGTCCAGTCTAACAGTGAACACAGCAACAGAACCTCTGAACTGGCAGTGTCCAGTCTAACAGTGAACACAGCGACAGAACCTCTGAACTGGCAGTGTCCAGTCTAACAGTGAACACGTAGAACCAGAACCTCTGAACCAGCAGGTGTCCAGTCTTAACAGCGAACACAGCGACAGAAACCTCTGAACGGCAGTGTCCAGTCTAACAGT
>NC_040011.1:9513713-9523756 GCF_000972845.2 Larimichthys crocea | reverse complement strand
CAGTCTGGGGGACGTCACAGCAGACTACGTCCAGGTTTTAGACAGTCTGTAGGACGTCCAGAGACTACGTCCAGGTTTTAGACAGTCTGCGGGGACGTCTCAGACTACGTCCAGGTTTTTAGACAGTCTGCGGGGACGTCACGGAGACTACGTCCAGTTTTAGTCAGTCTGTAGGACGTCACAGAGACATACGTCCAGGTTTTAGACAGTCTGCGGGGACGTCATGGGAACTACATCAGGATACTCACTAAGAAAGTGGGTCTGCCTCCAGAACCAGACTGGGAGCTGGCTTTGTGGCTTCACTTCACGAGGACGGAGGGTGCCGATTGGTGCTGGAGGACTTTCCTGTCCCTTCATCTGCTTCCTGTTATTAATGTTATTGTTCAGTTAATGTATTTCAGTTATAACAATGTGACCTTGATCATTGTTATTGTTGCTGTCTGTCTTCGTCTCTCTGAAGTGAGACGAGACAAACGTCTCCGCCACAAAGGTGGAGTGTGTGGTGAACGTGACGAGGTTACTGTGAGGTTATTGAGCGAAGCTTTGTATGAACCAACCCACGAGAGAGGACGGAGCCTGAACGACGGAGATCATTAAAATGAAAACGACGTCCTCAGAGTCACTTCATTTAACTGAGGACGGAGACAAGACTCTTTTTTCTTCTGCTGCCATTCAAACTGAAAATCTGAGTCTGAGAGACCAGACTGTCTTAGATCCACGTCCAATTACTGCTGCAGTGAGACACGAGGGACGGACGGACAGCAGCCAAAACCTGTAGTCTCCGTGACGTCCCGCCCAGACTGTCTAAAACCTGGACTAGTCTCCTGACGTCCCCGCAGACTGTCTAAAACCTGGACGTAGTCTCCCTGACGTCCCCGCAGACTGTCTAAAACCTGGACGTAGTCTCTGTGACGTTCTACAGACTGACTAAAACCTGGACGTAGTCTCCGTGACGTCCCCGCAGACTGTCTAAAATCTGGACGTAGTCTCTGAGACGTCCCCGCAGACTGTCTAAAAACCTGGAGTAGTTCTGAGACGTCCCCGCAGACTGTCTAAAACCTGGACGTGTCTCCGTGACGTCCCCGCAGACTGTCTAAAACCTGGACGTAGTCTCTGACTGTCTTCTTCCTGTTTTCGATGGTGAATAAAGTTTCTCGATGCTTCATATCTCAGTTAGTTTTAAACCCTCCAGATCTGGACGCTCTCGTCTCCTGGTCTCTTCAGTTCATTAATGAGATAAAGAATATCCACATTATAACACGTGGCATCTGCTGAGTTTAAGAGCTTCTCTGCTCTGTTTCCCTGAAGGTTAAGTTTTATTTCATAAAAGAGTCGAGGAGAGCCTCGAAAACTTCCAAACAATCAGAAGAGAAACACTACAGACAGCTGGAGCTATGAGCTAGCCTCAGCATCTACCGTCCCAGTGAAAACACGCCCGGACCGAACAACAGAACCTCTGGACCCAGCAGTGTCCAGTCTAACAGTGAACACAGCGACAGAACCTCTAACCAGCAGTGTCCAGTCTACAGTGACACACCGCGACAGAACCTCTGAAACTGGCCAGTGTCCATCTAACAGTGAAACACCAGCTAAACAGAACCTCTGAACCAGCGTGTCCAGTCTAACAGTGAACACAGCAACAGAACCTCTGAACTGGCAGTGTCCAGTCTAACAGTGAACACAGCGGACAGAACCTCACACGGCAGTGTCCAGTCTAACAGTGAACCACGACAGACCTCTGAACAGCAGTGTCCAGCTATAGTTACACTTGATTTGCTGAACACAGCGACAGAACCTCTGAACCAGCAGTGTCCAGTCTAACAGTGAACACAGCGACAGAACCTCTGAACCGGCAGTGTCCAGTCTAACAGTGAACACAGCAGTCGGGTTTGGATCCTGGCGTCCCGGGCTGAGTCAGTTCAGTTAGCTACACATCTGACTGAGCTGACCACAGTTAGCGCTTCACTGCTGATCACTGTTTCCTTTATAAAGTCTGTGAGTCAGCTCGGTTCTGTAACATTATTCCCTGTTGGTCTCAGAGCCTGTGCTCCAACCCGGTCCGGTCTGGCTGCTGAGCCCGGTTCTGTTAGCATGCTAACGGCAGATTCAGTTAGCAGCAGCTAATTAGCAGCTAGCTGCCTGAAAATACCTCTTTGTCAGATACTGGAGACTATGTGTGATACAAACAGTTCATGTGTGTTCTTGGTGTCGGTCCAAGTTGTGGTTCTGTCACAAACACATGTATAACAGTTAGTTTCAGCAGAGCACACACACACACACCATCTTCATGCGTGTGCTAATTGAAAGCCATTATGTTCGACATTATCAGACTGTCGCTCTGCGGGGATGCCGCTGTCGCTCTGCGGTCTGGACTGAACCCAGAACCATGAGCCGGGTCCAGAATCTCTGTTTACTGTGTTTACAACATGTTCAAACATCTGTCAGACGTTACACGAGCGCTGACAGGCCGAGGCCCACACACAGGCCGAGATGTTGCATAAGACAATATTTACGGAAAAACACGGCGTCCGCGAACGCTTCAAATGAAATGATGCAAGCGAGCGGCGAGCGAGCGAGCGTCTTCATTTTGTTCAATATTCTTCACACAATCGAGACTGTGTTTATCAAAGAAATGACTGATCATAATATCAGCCTTATTGGTCTCAACAGAAATGCTACAACCATCTTGCAGATTACTCCTTGATGAGGAAAATGCAATTAAAACGTCAAGTGCGTTTTATTAGATTCTCCCGCCCTGCAGGGTTTTACGGCCCGGAGTCCCTCGATGCTCCGCGATGGATGGCAGATCGAGAGCTGCGAGCAACATTACAGCGCCGAGCCAAAATAACAGCCGCTCGCTCCCCGATGATCCGCCGTGATCCGCTTTCATCAGCGCCGTGCCACTCGCACCGAGCCCGACCCGGAGAACCGGCAGAACCGTCCGTAATGTCGGTGCTGGAAACAGGAAGTCACAAAGCTGTGCCTGGAAGTCAGACGGAAACTACGCAGTCAATATTCTGATGTGGATAACAATACATTTATTATTAATAAAAACACGTTTCAGTTCTAAACTGCTGAATTATAATTATAGTAAATTTGACACGTTAACTGTTAATTAACATTAACTTAAAATCATTGCTCATATTTTGTTTGTTTCAGTGAATTATTATTATTATTATTTTATATTATTATTATTATTATCTGAGTTCACGTTTTCACTTTCAGTATTATTATTGAAATATTCGTTTGATCTGACGTTTCACATTTTAAAGATGAAAAACAGTTTGTGATGGAGGCTGAACCAGAACCACAAGAACCAGAACTCAACTCTGTGTTTAAATAACATTATTCAGAACCAGAGGCCCGGTTCAGACTCTAAATAATATTTAATATCTTTAACATCGCAAAGTTTACAGTGAACAGTGAATCTGGTTCTGGTTTTGATCGGTGCTCCTCAAACTGGTCCAGTTTTTATAATCAGTCATCAATAACGTAACTCTGTTTGTGACGGACACGAGACGACGAGTCGACTGACCTGAAACACGTAAATATATAACTCACTAACACAGACATGAATATATCATTTAACTTGTAGAGCAGGAACAGACTCTTATTGTATATATTAAGTTTACAATATTTATGAAAAGGAAAATTGTATTAACAAGGAGAATAAATATATACACACATATAATGTATGTATAACAGTAAGAAGGTATATACAATAAGCACATTCATGTATATGCACACACACACATTTATATAGGTGTTTATTATATATACATACACTGTGTTGTTATACACACACATATATAAAATCTGTCATTCAGGTTTTAATTTAAAAATATTTAAATTTAAATTAATTTAAATTAATTGATTTTTGATTTTCAGTCACTGATACTCAAACAGACAAAAGGCCTGCTGGGAAATGAAGCCTGTCAGCTGACGTCAAACATCCACTGATACTTATACATATAAATATAACTATATAACAAAAATATATAATACATTAAATATATAATGTAATGTGAGGTTTAAAAGATAAAAAACAAAGACAAGTTTCAGTTTATAATTTTATCTGATTCATATTACCTGTTATTAAAGTGTATTAATTAACTGTTAATGAACGTGTCCGTCTTCATGAACTCTGATGTTTTTACCTGTGAACTCCATTTTTACCGTTAGCGTCGCAGCTAACGTCACATTCATCAGCGCTCCGCGACCTTTAAAACACGGCGTGGTTTGATCAGACGGCGCTGACAGTGAAAACACAAATAAAAGAGCAGAAGAAGAAAATAGATCTTTTTAATGGAGTTAACAATCGCTCTCTGGTGGACTCATTAGGATGACCACTCTGACTTATTTTACAGCCACAGCTAATTAGTATGTGCAGAGTTATGGCCGTCATCAGCACACTTTCTTTGACTTTCTCTCCGTCACACATTAACTTTGTTCACTTCCTGCAGGACGGCGGTCAAACGTGTAAAAAGACAGCAGCAGTAAAACTCATAAAGTCTACGGTTCCTTCAGGAGAACTTTAATATTCCACAGATATCATCCGTCTTTTTACGTCAACGCAACCGTTAAAAAAAGGACAACTTTCACTGCCTGTCAGCGCACGGATGGAGCTGAGGTAGAGCCATGATGGAGCTGAGATGGAGCCATGATGGAGCAGAGATGGAGCCATGATGGAGCAGAGATGGAGCTGAGATGGAGCCATGATGGAGCTGAGATGCAGCCGTGATGGAGCAGAGATGGAGCAGAGATGGAGCCATGATGGAGCCATCATGGAGCAGAGATGGAGCCATGACGGAGCTGAGATGGAGCCGTGATGGAGCAGAGATGGAGTCATGACGGAGCTGAGATGGAGCCATGACGGAGCTGAGATGGAGCCGTGATGGAGCAGAGATGGAGCCATCATGGAGCAGAGATGGAGCCATGATGGAGCAGAGATGGAGCCATCATGGAGCAGAGATGGAGCCATGATGGAGCCATCATGGAGCCATGATGGAGCAGAGATGGAACCATCATGGAGCAGAGATGGAGCCATCATGGAGCACAGATGGAGCAGAGATGGAGCCATGATGGAGCCATGACGGAGCTGAGATGGAGCCATGACGGAGCAGAGATGGAACCATCATGGAGCAGAGATGGAGCAGAGATGGAGCAGAGATGGAGCTGTTTGTTAGAGCTGCTTCTTAACATTTCTTTGGTGTCGTGTGCTCAGTGCTCCGAGTTCCTCCGACATGTTCTGTGGTTTAACGTCGAGCCTCTTTCAGATCCAGAAGTTGTGAGTTCGAAACCTGCTCAGAGCAGAAATGAACAGAACTCTACTTCCTGACACGGCCCGTCCTCATCACGTACACGGTACTTGGATCCAGTTGGACCTGCAGAGCAGGTTCATTGACCCGTTAGCAACACGGCGGTTGGTCTGTGGATGTAAAGTGTGATTTGAAAGTAACAAAGGGGGTTAAACAACTAATTAAAACAGGTTATGAAGGTTATGAATGTGACACAGCGGACCTTTAAATGAACGTTTGTCTCGTTAATATTGGCAGTGAACACCTGAGACGACAGGTAAATGATCATCAGCAGCTTTTTAGCTGCGTATTATCACATTTTGAACGGTGGACTCAACAAACATCGTTAAAGGTCCAAAATAGAAAGTTCTCGGTGCTCGTCAAGAGACAACGAGACCTGTCTGAACCGGTTTCAGCGTTGTTGTCTTCTTTTTTAACGGCCCGTCTAATGGCTTATTTATTACATTCATTCTTTATGAGCCGGCTCCTGTGTGGCCTCATTACCACTATAGCACTGCTTTGGTATTCCAGGATAATTATGAGCTTCATTGTTTTAATAAGAGTCTCGGTCAGCCCGGATCTCTGCTACGTCTTCACTGTTCCCACAGGGAAATATATGAGGGCAGCACCGGCGCCGGACAGATGGATTCAGACGCACTGCAGGTAAATATTTATACGCTGCGATCTCATCAAGCAGCGCGTCAAAGAGGCTGATGGTGTGAATCCATGCAGCTGTTAGTAATCTGAGCTCGTCTGATCCGCTCCAATCAGAACATAACGGACACCAAACTCTGTCAGCTCAGAGCTAACGGAGCTACACGCACCACAACACAGCAACATGTTGACGAGTTTACATCAACAGCAACTTTTCTCTGACTTACAGTAAACTGATGCAGTGTAGCCGCTGTTAGGCTAATGTGAGCTAAGTTTGTTAGCCTCTGTTAGGCTAATGTTAGCTCAGTTTGTTAGCCTCTGTTAGGCTAATGTTAGCTCAGTTTGTTAGCCTCTGTTAGGCTAATGTGAGCTAAGTTTGTTAGCCTCTGTTAGCTAATGTTAGCTCAGTTTGTTAGCTGCTGCACAGGCGTTCTGGACCTCTGTCATGCCAGAACCGGAGCTGGACAATCCGATACGTAAGTTAGCATTGTGGGTCGCGTTAGCTATGTCCACTCAGCAGCATTAGCGAGCATCAAGCTAACGTTAAGTACAGGAGCTGAGATGGGCCAAACCTGAACGTGTTTGAAACTTTATTAAAATGATTTTTAAGATTTTAAGTTTCAGATCTTCTCGTCTCCGTCAGGCATGTTGTGTCGTCATGGAAACGAGCGCCGGCCTCCTGATGATTTGAACCTGGACACTCTCGTCTCCGTCACCTCGGACCTGACCCGCTCCCTGTTGGTGCTGACGGAGGTGGAGGTTGAAAAATGTGCCGCGCTCTGCAAACGGCGCTGGGACGTCCCCGCGGTGATGAGGAGCGCTGCATTACAGCTAATGTACGTCCTGGGTGGGCGGGGCTAACCTCGGCGCTCCCTGTGGACGCTGTAAACGCGCTGCGGCGTTGAAGGACATCGCCTGTTACCACGGCGACCAGTCTCCTACACGAGCCTGATGGGGGAATCATCCAATCAGAGAGCAGCGAGCGGCTCCTCGCCGAGGTGCTCTGAGTGGATAATGGACGCCAGCAGATGACCCACAATCCATTTGTGCCCTCGCTGGAGCCGCCGCACGCCAAGGCGGATCTCAGGAGACACCTTCAGGTCCGAGCTCCGTCACTGCTACGCCCAGTCCATCAGACACCACCTTCATCACCTTCATCTACGCCCAGTCCATCAGACACCACCTTCATCATCTACGCCCAGTCCATCAGACACCACCTTCATCACCTTCATCATCTTCATCATCTACGCCCAGTCCTCCAACAAACACCACCTTCATCATCCTCATCACCTTCATCATCTACGCCCAGTCCATCAGACACCACCTTCATCATCTTCATCATCTACGCCCAGTCCAACAAACACCACCTTCATCATCTTCATCATCTACGCCCAGTCCAACAAACACCACCTTCATCACCTTCATCATCTACGCCCAGTCCATCAGACACCACCTTCATCACCTTCATCATCTACGCCCAGTCCTCCAACAAACACCACCTTCATCATCTTCATCTACGCCCAGTCCATCAGACACCACCTTCATCATCTTCACCATCTACGCCGAGTCCATCAGACACCACCTTCTTCATCTTCATCATCTTCAGGGACGGACAGTCCGAGCTCCTGCTACGCTCAGTTCATCGTCACCACCTTCAGCTGGTCACTGATGGAGACTAAGCCTTTGTTTAAATGTTTAAATCTGACTTTTATTTTGAAGGTTAACACTTTCATGATTTAAGTTTGGGTTTAATTTTTTTGTAGTAAATAAAATATTCTGACCAATCATCATCCTCCGTGTCTGTGAAGTGAAGCCACAACCTGCAGTTCCTCTAACGTCCACCTGAGGCTGGCTCCAGAAGTGAGTCAGTCTCCATAAGTCCCCATGTCCAAATGTCCAACTTCACAGCAGAAATAAACATGTTTACAGCCTGGTACAAAAAACAGTTTTGGTCTCTGTAGCTAATTTCCCCGTTCATGACAACTGTACTGAGGGTGAATTTATATACAACTCACCTGTTCACATTATATTAAGGCTTAAAGTTATGCAGGATTAAGAGCGTGGACGCTTTGATTGACAGGTGGGCGTGGTCACAGATCAGGTCAGCTGATAACACTAATCAAGTTACTGAATTAAAACTACGACATCATAAATCATAATCTTGTTTTATTAAAGTTTGACTTTATAAATTCAGATTTTTTATGAACTGATAATTCTGACGAGTGGAGTTTCACGTGTTTGTTTTCTAACTTTTCTTCTTCTGGCGTGATGATCCTCCGTAGAGGCCGGCAGCTCCACCTGGAGACGGCGTTTGCAGTGTGATGCTCCGACATGAGCGATGAAACGCTCGCCGCTCGCCGCGTCCACAGATGTTTGTGCGATGTGATGTTGGAGGTGCCCAGCTGTCTTTGCTGAGGCTGTCTCCTCGGTTAGCGTCCAAGCTCTCAGATATGTTTTATGATGAATCTACATATTTCCCGTCTCCGGGGGGACACACATTATTGGGAAGCACTCGATCTCTGCCTCCATTTCCTGTCGGCTCTAATAGCTTCCAGGTGAGAGGTGTTCCTCGCCTCGCCTGGGAATGCTTATTAAAACTGTTTTCCTATTGATACAGTTGGTTTGATACTTACCACATTTGACAAAGTAAAGATCTCATGTTTGGCGTAATGTTACAAGGGAAACATCGCTGAGTTATTTGGCCTGGACGAGCTGCAGCGCTGCTGAAACATGAAGCCGCATTTGGTTCCAGTTAGAAACTCAACAAGAGCAGCGAGGGATTAAGTCATGGAGCCCAGAGCCAACACAAACATCCTGTCCTCCACCACGAGGAGGACACATGGACAAGCAAGCAGGTGGACAGACGAGACCGGGGACTCCTCACACTGCACCTCCTCACACAACACGGGAGGTGAGCACAGAGGAGAGGAGAGGAGGAGGTGACCCCAGAACATGGAGGAGAGGAGGAGGAGGAGGAGGTGACCACAGAACACAGAGGAGAGGAGGAGGACACATGGACAAGCAAGCAGGTGGACAGACGAGACCGGGGACTCCTCACACTGCACCTCCTCACACAACACGGGAGGTGAGCATAGAGGAGAGGAGAGGAGGAGAGGAGGAGGAGGAGGTGACCACAGAACACAGAGGAGAGGAGGAGGAGGAGGAGGAGGAGGAGACCGGGGATGGGGGAGGGGGGGTGGAACACAGAAAACGGAGGGGAAAGAAGGGCGGAGGAGGATGGAGGTAGGTGGGACCAGAACGGAAGCCAGGGAAGGAGGAGAGGAGGAGAGAGGAGAGGGGAGGAGGTGACCACAGAACACGGAGGAGGAGGAGGAGGAGGGGCGACCACAGAAAAACGGAGGACGGAGGGAGGGAGGGGAGAGGAGGAGGTGACCACAGAACACGGAGGAGGAGGAGGAGGTGGTGACCACAGACGGAAGAGGGAGGAGGGGGGAGGGGTGACCACGGAACCGGAGGAGGGAGGAGGAGAGGAGGGAGGTGACCCACAGAACCGGGGAGACGTGTGAGGTGGTGACCACAGGAACACAGAGGAGAGGGGAGGAGGAGGGACCACGGAGGAGGCTGGAGCGCGAGGAGCCCAGGAGGACACGAGAACACGGTTAGGGGCGAGGGAGGACGGAGGAGGAGGAGACCACAGAAGCCAAACACGAGGGAAGAGCGAGAAGGAGGAGGACGGTGCCCAAACGTATGAACACGGGAGAGCGGAGGAGGATTGTAGTTGAGGGGTGGATCTACTGGAAAGCTACAGAGGAAGAGGAAGGAGGGAGGGAGGTGACCACAGAACCGAAGAAGAGGAGGATGGAGGGAGGAGGGAAGGAGTTTTGCTCCCTGTTCCCCGTTACAGATCAAAACAACATAGGTTCAGACGTAGACCGAGGGAAAAAAACGATGGGCTAGCGTAAACCTTGCTAACAGGGACTTTGAGGCAAACAGGACTGAGACTTGAACAGACACAGGGGAAAATGTGAAAAAAACTACCCAAAAACAAATTTTTTAAACTTGTGTTTTGTTTTAGTCAAGTGGCAGAGGTTTGCAACACGGGCCGCTCCTTTGGGGCCTAAACGGACCCGA
>NC_040011.1:9497986-9513683 GCF_000972845.2 Larimichthys crocea | reverse complement strand
GGGGAGGAGGAGACCAAAGCGCACAGAGGAGGGGGGAGGGAGGGAGAAGTGACCACAGAACACGGAGGAGGAGGAAGAGGAGGAGGAGGAGGTGACCACAGAACACGGAGGAGGAGGTGGTGACCACAGAACACGGAGAAGAGGAGGAGGAGGAGGTGACCACAGAACACGGAGAAGAGGAGGAGGAGGAGGTGACCACAGAACACGGAGAAGAGGAGGAGGAGTTTTCTCCTGTTCACGTTCACAGATCAAACAATAGGTCAGATAGAATGCTAGCTAACGTTAGCTAACAGCAGCTAACAGACTGAGCTAACAGCAGCTAACAGCAGCTAACAGGCTGAGACTGAAACAGACACAGGAAATGTGAAACTACCAAAATAAAATGTTTTTAGCTCAGTTGGCAGAGCAGCCGCTCCGTGTGCCTAACGGACCGAACACACGGACCGAACACACGGACACACCTGTGGGTTCGTTGGACAGGTGACTGTAACAGGAAGTGACCTGTGGTGTGACCTGTGACGTATAGCATTTCACAATAAAAGCCCACTCAGTTCACACAATGAATTAAAGTCATGTGAACATTTTGATTGACAGATGGGCGTGTTTACAGGTGTGACCAGGAGTCATTCAGCCTGCCTCCACCAATGATACACAACTATGACCATATATGGTCAGGAAGAAGAGGACCAGGTGTTTTATTTTGAAAAGACTTTTATTTTTCAAAATAAAATATGAAACCTTTTTTTTCTGAGAATAAAAACATAAAAATTTAAATATTGACGTGTCAATTAAAACGTGTTCAGTTAACGAACTTCGCATCAGAAAACGTTGTGGTAACGTTCTCACAGCGTTTAAACATGGTGTGATAAATCAGGTGTGTGTGTGTGTGTGTGTGTGTGTGAAACCGTCTGACAGGTGTGACAGGTGTTACCTAAGCAGCCTCAGCTCAGCTGGACGAGCTGTCAATCAAATCACCGACACATTAACGCTTTAATTCATCCGCCACTTTTTCAGAATAAAAGCCCTGCCTTTAGCTGGTCCAAGCCCTTCAGAATAAAAGCCCTGCCTCTAGCTGGTCCAAGCCCTTCAGCATAAAAGCCCTGCCTTTAGCTGGTCTAAGCCCTTTAGAATAAAAGCCCTGCCTCTACCTGAACCAGGTTTTTCAGAATAAAAGCCCTGCCTTTAGCTGGTTCAAGCCCTTCAGAATAAAAGCCCTGCCTCTACCTGAACCAGGTTTTTCAGAATAAAAGCCCTGCCTGTAGCTGGTCCAAGCCCTTCAGAATAAAAGCCCTGCCTCTACCTGAACCAGGTTTTTCAGAATAAAAGCGTCCTGTGCAGCGCTGTGTTCAGGCGTTGCTCGTTGAGCAGAGTGCTGACCCGCTCTCTGAGATCTTGGCTCTACGCGGAGGTTGAGTAACACATGGTTTCGATGGGCCCACATCAGATTTCCAGAACTCGTCCAGAACCCGTCCTTCCCAGGAAACACGGCTGGCGAGCGCTGAGCTTTGGACGAGTGATTTACATACCTTCAGCTCCGAGCCCAGTTGGCGAGGGCTCCGGTGTCATCGCGAGGGCCGGGCCGGGCCCGGGGCTTTTCCTGTGTGAGATGACTTACAGTCCCCCCGTCAGTGCTGCGCACACACACACACACACACACACACACACACTCTGTAACTGTGGTATCTCGATGACATCATCAGCTCACAGGAAATGGTCTCATTCTTTAACGTTTCAGACGCAGATGTACGGCGAGCAGCGGTGACATCATGTCACTTAACTCCGCTCCTCGCCCAAAGCAAACACACCTGCACACACACACACACACACACACGCACACGCACACGCACACACACACGCACGCACGCACGCACGCACGCACGCACACACACACACACACACACACACACACACACACACACACACCTCTGATTAACAAATATTTCAAATATTCATGAAGCCAAAACATCCGAGCTGGAAGAAGAACTCTGTTTGGACTCCTCCCGTCTCGACCCGGAGCTCTCAGCTGCTGCTGTCAACAAATCAAACGAACCCAGCGAGCCTGAGAGGAAGACCTGACGATAGATCATCAACAAAGTCACGAAGATCCACTTTAAAGTTCAGTCCACCACGTGAAGCGGCCCACAGAACCGCAGCAGGCCGACAGTGACGTGAAGCAGTGTTCACACCCTCAAAGACCGTTTGGACCTGCAGCGGACGTCTTTCGAAGGAAGTCGGCATCAGCAGTAACGTGGACGTCGGTGCTGACCCGGTCCTTCTAATGTTCCAATCCTCACCTGTGGTCGTGGGCTTTGGGTCGGGATGCTGTTCGTCCACGACCTGCACACCTTCATTCCACTCTGACCTGACCTGCTGCTTTGCTCCCGTCACGTGACAGGCACGAGGGGGCGCTGTCGCTCACCGTGATGCGTCTTCAGGAACATCGAGATGTTTGTCGGTTGATCCTCTCTCTCCATCTCCATGGCGACCGGTCCTCTCAGTCCGTCCAGAAGAAGTCCTGATCGAGCGTCTCGAGCCTTGGTGTCCATCATCACTCTCGGCTCTGTGAATGTGATCTGGGTTGCGTTCAGCTCGGCCTGGCAGCCTCGGCGTGGAGCCGGGCCGAGCATGTGCAGACTCAGGGACGGGTGGAGGTTTTCTTTGGGTGTTTGCTGCCGTAGCCTCGGGGCGCCGGCCTGCGCTAACGAGCGCTGTGCATTCAAGAAACTGACTTCACAACTCATCAAGGTTGGTGCTGACGGTGGAGGGAAAGTTAATTGTGCCTGTAGCCGAGCCTCAGCAGGCCGAGCGCTGCCAAACAGCCCCCCCCGTGATACCGGGCTGTTCTGGTCCTCGGCGATAGAAAGCAGACTTCCTGCTCGGGACTGCAGGCCTGATAAAAAGCACGCCGACCTTCAGACTTTAAAAAGCACTTATCGCACTCGGAGAGGACTTTGTTTCCTCTGCTGCAGGACCTGCTTTGTCTTTGGTCTGTGGATGTTCTGCAGCTCTTTGATCGTCGCCTCGTCCTGCATCGATCTCGAACACATTCCTCCACAGGAACAAGTCCCAGTGTTCTCAACAGAAGCAGGTTCAGTTCAACGCCAAGCTTGGTAAACTTCGACGGGTCTGTCGTGGATCCAGACCTCCGGATCGACGCCCACGTGGAGTCTTTGTCTTTGGAAAAACATTTAAAGATCAGAGCGACGCCGACCAACTTCAATCAACACGGCAAGCAACATCCACCTGACGTCTACATCCACCTGACGTCTACATCCACCTGACGTCAACATCCACCTGACGTCTACATCCACCTGACGTCTACATCCACCTGACGTCTACATCCACCTGACGTCTACATCCACCTGACGTCTACATCCACCTGACGTCTACATCCACCTGACGTCAACATCCACCTGACGTCAACATCCACCTGACGTCTACATCCACCTGACGTCAACATCCACCTGACGTCAACATCCACCTGACGTCTACATCCACCTGACGTCAACATCCACCTGACGTCAACATCCACCTGACGTCTACATCCACCTGACGTCAACATCCACCTGACGTCAACATCCACCTGACGTCTACATCCACCTGACGTCAACATCCACCTGACGTCAACATCCACCTGACGTCTACATCCACCTGACGTCTACATCCACCTGACGTCTACATCCACCTGACGTCAACATCCACCTGACGTCAACATCCACCTGACCCGACGTCTACATCCACCCGACGTCAACATCCACCTGACGTCAACATCCACCTGACGTCAACATCCACCCAACGTCAACATCCACCCGACGTCTACATCCACCTGACGTCAACATCCACCTGACGTCTACATCCACCTGACGTCTACATCCACCTGACGTCAACATCCACCTGACGTCAACATCCACCTGACGTCTACATCCACCTGACGTCTACATCCACCTGTGCACCTGTTTCACCGTCCTGAAGGTCTCTCTGTGCTCTCATGGTTTAATCCTCACATTAATGATTCCTTTCAGTTGCAGTGAGTCCTCGATCAAACTACTCGGTTATGTTTGAGGTCATTAAAATAAGTATGTTAGTTTCACGTTAAGTTAAATACAGAAGTGACACCGGGCTGGTGTTTTGGATCTTTGGCTGTTTGTGGGTCCGTCGGGACGTTCTTCAGGCTGCTGTTGAAACAATGGGACGCATCTCGACACGCTGTAATGAAACTCAGAGGGAATGACTCGGTGTGGTCTGAACCAGGACGTGAACATTCAGCAGAACAAAGACAAACGATACAAAGCCTCCTCGTCCTCTGAGGCCTCCTCTGAAGAGCTGAAGGGGAGGCGAGGATCCTGCAGGAGGTGAATCAAACATCGCACTCCTTCTCAGAGTCATAACTCAGCTCAGAAAAACAGGAGGTCATTGTGTCTGTAATTATTTCTGGGTGTGGCTGAAAAATGACCCTGGAATAGCTCCAGACGGGATTAAAACTGACCAGCGCAGGTGATGTTCGGATCGAGCTCAAACCTCCCAGCCGGACATAAATCCAGCCTGGACGTTAAACACGATGTTTGAGCTTCGACATTCAGACTCTGCAGATGAAACATGATAATTAAGACTGTGGAGCTCACACGATAAAGTTTACGGCCGGCTCTAAACTCTCACGGTCTCGTGGAGGATTCCTGACTGTCAACACAGACCTCCTGAATCATCTCCTCCATACAAACGGATTTCTCTCCTGATCCCGGCTGATGTTTTTACCTTCTGCCGGGCCCTCGCTCCGGCTGAAGGATTGTTGCTCTGGCTCTGATCAGCTCGGATTGATTCACATCAGCTCCGCTCCAAACGTCAGTCAGAGCTCCGTCCTGCCGATCCTCCGCCAACAGTTTCATCATTAACTGTAATCTTTGGAGGTCGTTGGGAGAATATTTCTGCTGTTTGGAAAAAAGTTTGGTAGTTTAAGAAACTCGAGATGAAACGTGAAACATTCCCTGTCCAAAAATCCTGAAAGTTTCCAGGGTCCATCTCCTCCAGTCACGTCCTTCAGGTTAACAGTTTACAGGTTCTGCAGTGCTGGAAGTTTTCCAGCTTGGAAACTTTATCTTCATTTTTTCATTCAGGAAAACAGACTGAGCCTCCGAAACTCTGCGGAGGTGTTTGACACATAAAGCTGTGACCAGTGAAAACTGACCAGTACAAGAGAGTTAATTCATCCATGGTGTTATAATCACTAATGTTCTATGTGGAAGCCCTGAGCGGTCGTACTTTCATATATTTGTTGTATCATGTTTTCATGATAATTTCATTTAAACTAATTAGATGAAACTAAACTAAATTAAAACATGAAAAAACAAACCACTCGTTTGGTTCTGACCCACAGACTTCAAACGGGCTCAGATGTTCTGACCTGGATAACACACGTGACAGAGGACAGGGGAGCCTTCACTTCAAGCCAAATGTATCTTTATTAGACTGTTTCTGTACAAAAATCACTGGATCACAGGAAAAAAACAAAGGAACAAAAAACATGCATCTATTTACAGCGTGGCCAGAGACAGAAAGAAAGACGCCGGGCCGTCTGTGGGTCCGGCTGTACTCTAAAGACATTAATTAAACATTGTGCTTTGATATACTTTGATGATATATTTCATATTTCACAAAGATGCAGTACCTCTGCCCTCTTTCACATTGAAGTAAAACATCGAAAAAAGAAGTATACTTTGCAGTTTTTAAACCAGGACGGTGAGAAGCCGAACTTTCTACAACTGTGACCAAAAAACCAAAAAGAACCGAGCGAGCTGAACGACGGACGGACGATGACGGACTGACACGACGTGTTCGCTCTGCAGGTTTCATTACCCACGAGCCAACGCGGCGGTGGCGGGTGAGGTCCGTCCTGCTGAGTTTGCATAAAGTCAGAAATCTTCCTGCCTCAGGTGATTTGATTTGAGTTAAAGGGACGGTACGCGCTTTATTTAAACGTTACACTCGCTGTGTCTCAGCCCTCGTACTTCAACACTTTGATTTTGTTCACGTAGCTGAAGGGAGTGACGGCGGCGTTGTGCCTCGTTAATGACAGTAATATGACATATTGTTAATATGAATATAATAAAATGATAACAACAATAAAGACATGGTTAATGTTTGTTTAGCCAACAAACTACTTGGTCTGGTTAAAATAACTATGTTAGTTACATACATGATGAACACGCACAGTGATAACAGGCTGTTCCTTCAGAGCGCTGAGGTTTCCACGTATCCGTCACGTGCTCCTCGCCTCATTTTATTAAAGTCGGAAAAATGACGCACGGGACTGAAAGCCCATTTGTCCGACATCCCGTTATTCTTACTGCGACCTGCTGTTCCAAAAATGATGTTTTACCTATAATGTGGAAAAAAGCTGCAGGTTACGGAGAACACGCGATATACAGATGTAAGCTGTACATATGTTTTATTTATTTAGATTTTGGAGGTCAGATGTCGGAGGTTGCAATTTAATGAAAGAGGTAAAATGTTGCAATCGCCACAACACAAGCTGCTGAAATGAGACGAGTCCGAGCAAGTACACACAGTACACGAACTGAGACACAGCTTCAGTGTGTTAATGTAAACGCTGTTAGCTCATTAAAGAGAATTATAACAAGTTTATAACTTTTGATTTGAAGATCCGCGGCATTTGATTTACGTAACGATTTCATCGTAATTTCTCGAGATCACGAGATGCTAAATTATAATTACGTAGAATAACAACAACATAACTTCTTTTTGTCGTCAGTAAATGAGGTGCACTTCCTGTTAGGTCTCGCTAAGCGAAAGGCTAACGTAGGCTAACTGCTAACGTAACCTCGTCAGTGCTAATGAAGCAACAAAACAGATTCTCACAGTTTGACTGGAGAGAAGCTCGTCAAACCATCCTAAACCAAGACTTTGTGTCGAAGCGTAAGGCGTAGAAACACGACGTTTTTAATTTTCCAAACATTTCCGCGGCTGCTCTGAAGACGCGCTCGCGTTACGGGACAGGAACACAGTTGCATAAGTTTAAATGATCCAGATTGTGTGCGACGACAAGAACAGCACCATCAAACAACAACACCAACATCGATGGAAGTTTCCCTTGAGATCAGTGACCCAAAAAAAAACATTACTATTTTTATGACGATCATCGGAGTGGTTTTAAAATCTGCTTCCTGTTTTTAAATCGTACGATCATTCTCACCAGAAAACACAAAGACGAGGGTCGGCTCTAATATTAAGATGGATAAAATATCATCGTCTTCTAAACACCGAAACAAACCAAGAGATACGCTTGGTTTCAAAGGAAGAGTGGAGGAATATTATGACGATATAAGCTTTGAAATATAAAAATTTCACATGACAAGGATTTCTGTCAGAAAACATATCGGTGCATATCATTCTTTTTCTGTTTTTTAGACTTTTAGCTTTTTTTTTCTTTTTCACTAAGATGCATTGCTCTTTATTAAGTGCCCCAACAAAAATAGTGCATTAAGAAATAACCATGATTATACATTTCACAATAATACACAAAGGACGAGAAGAAGAAGAAGAAGAAGAAGAACCAGGGGAACACAAACGATGCTGTTTACAAAAAGTTAAATATCGTATCGGAAAAGCATTTTTATACAAAAGTGATGAAAGCGTTTTTTTACGTCGGGTGACCACGTCGTGACGTTGTTTTGTCTTTACAAAAAGGGTTAATTCCTCTCACTTGTTCACTCTTTTTACAATATCTAAAAGGTATTAAGACATCAAATGTGTTTACGTATATATTTGAGACTATCATTCAGGCCTAAATCACAAATCCCCAAAACATACTTTATAAATACATATAAAATAAGCACAATCAGAAGAATAACAAGAAAATCTGGTACCTAAATGTGATTAAAACTGCTGCAAGCTTTTTCTGGTTAAAATCTAATCACTCGACACGCCGGCCAAACTCAACTAACGTAACGTGACGTAACATAACGGAGACGAACCAAAAAACAAAACAACAGAAAGAGAAACTGAAATGAAAGAAAGAAAAGTTCGTGTGGACAGACGTCGGTGTCACGTCCGCTCCTCTTCCTCCGTTTGTTCAACACGTTGTTCAAAGCTATCGTACACGAAGGAAAACGCGGGGACGCGATCTTCATCGCGCTGCTCCTCTCTGAGGGGCTCGACGGGTTTTTGGGTTTTCTGATTGGAAAAAGTCAAACCTGGAAACCGTCTGACAGTTTTTATTTTCCAGGTTTGAAAAAACAAAAGCTTGAAGTTAGATTTTTTTGTGGACTCGGTCCGTTCAGGTTCAGGTTCAGGGTCCACCGAGAGCTTCTGATCCACCAAGAACCGCCCACAGGGTTGACGGTTTATTATTATTTTAAAATATTCAAATTACAAATTTGTAACTTTAAAACCACAAATTCACACGACGGCCAAAGTTCATTAGACTCATCGTGTCTTCATTTAATTTAACAATAATGATGAAATCATCACATTTCAGACGTATCATCATATATATTTAGAATTTATAGATTTATTATTTTAAATGTTTCATAGATAAATTAAATTCTGATATTCAGTTTGAATGGAGTTCTTTTTTAGACGTCACGTCTAATTTTCTGGTTCGTATGAAAAATAATAAATGGACGTTAACGTTCATTTATTATTTTTTATGTGATGTAATCATCCAATGAGATCGAGTCTTTCTCTGATGTCATAGCGGCGGACAGAAGCTCGCGGTGGACACGCCTCCTTCCTGTCTCACAGTGGTTCTGATCCGAGACCTGTTCGGTCCGTTTCACATCAGCGACACTCACGACTTGTCGTACCGCAGACGACCGCCCTCCTACCCACAGTCCACGCTTCACGGCGCTGACCTTCGACCTCCTGTGAGGGCGGCGGCCTCAGGCAGAGACACTTCCTGTTCCTGCGGTGGCTTCAGCCATCAGCGGACACGAGGACGGGGTCGCCTGGCGGCGGATTAAACGATGAAGCGGTGGATTCTGGGTCGGCCCGGGGGATGATGGGAAGGATTTTTTCTGCTGTTGCTGTGTTTCAGGTGGGCGGGGCCATCAGCGTTCAGGGGGCGGGGTCTGACGGCGTCCGGCTGAGGATCCTCCTCACATGGGCGGGACGATGAGACCTGCCATGGCTGAGAGACAACAGACGGACCAATCAGAACCAGTCAGACTGAGACAGACGGACCAATCAGAACCAGTCAGAACTCAGATGAACGACGAGTCAGTTTGTTGTTATCGACGATTATTGAAACTGCAGTTTCAATAAAATAAATAAAATTAAAATAAATAAAATTAAAATAAATAAAATTAAAATATTCACTGAAGCAGAAGAAGAAAAATGTATTTATTAGAAACATTTTTAATTTTATTTGTTAAATGAATAAAAACAAAAAAACATTAAAATCGATATAAAAAAATATTTTGTTTTATTTTATAAAAATCTTCGTAGTTCATTGAATAATATTTTTTAACGGGATGTTTTCAATTACAAACATTCGCTATCTTGACAAATGGAGAAAATAATTACGAGTGTTTGGCCGTGTCAGGCTTCCGTACTGACGTCATTCTTCTTCAGTCGTATAATTATAAAAACACTCGAGGTTCTCAAAGGAACCTCTGGACCAGAACCCGTCTCCGCGTCTCCGTCCGTCTTTAGATCTGGACACTAAGTCGTACAAAGATTCAGTCAGATGAAGTTTTATGGAGCGACGGGAACCAGCAGCTCGCTGCTCGGACACGCTGGATGAACGTTTGCCTGAAGTTATGGATCAACTTTGACCTGGACTGTCTGTCGTCTGTCCGCGCGTCCGTACGGCGGGACGTGGACGGACGGAGGACGGACGGAGGACGGACGGGGTGCTGACAGGCGGGGAGGGGGTGGGATGCTCACCCTGGAGGTTGCTGCCATTGGTGGTGGTGCAGGTGGGGGGCGGGGAGGTCTGTGGCCGCACGACGGGGGCGAAGGCGCTCTTCTGTTTGACTGCAGAAACCATATGGACAGGAGAGAATGAATAAGGGCCTATGGGAGCAGAGGGAGAGAGGAGGAGGAGAAGGAGGTGAGGAAGGAAGGGAGGGAGGGTGAGTCCTACAGGAGGAGGTGACAGTCACGAGCAGGCAGGTGAGTGATCGATGGAGGTGAACCATGCAGGAGGAGGAGGAGGAGGAGGATGGAGAGGTGAGGTGAGGTGAGGGGGAGGAGTCGGGCCGAGGAGGTTCTGGAGGGACAAACATGCTCCGAACACAAACAGCCGCCAAAGTTGATCCATAACTTGAAGGGCTTTTATTTTGAAGGAACCAACCTGATCCAATCAGAGAGCAGCAGCAGCGTCATCCAAACTGCACAGGTGTGTGTGTGTGTGTGTGTGTGTGTGTCATAACATGTTTAATGAACAACAACATGTGACCTCCTCCTGAGTCTGTGATTGGTTCAAAGGAACAGTTCAATGTCACATGATGGAGTCAGGATGATGTTAGCTTAGCTTAGCATAAAGACTGGAAGCGGGGGGAAACAGCTAGCCTGTCTCTGATCAATCATCTGTTCGTTATTGATTTTTTATCTGACTGCCAATAAAAGAATTTAAATATTTTACTGTGAAGCTGACAAAATAAAAGCACAGACATGTTAAACACATTAAAGTTTATAATTAATCAGATTTATGTTTTTATTATTTTATGTATAATGAAGTTTGTCTTTGATGTGACTTTAAATATTTTATATAAAGGAAGTCAACGTCGCGTTAGCATGTAGCATGTAGCTCTGTTTCATTTCACTGATGAAGATCATGTGATGCCTGAAAGCTCCAGAACAGTTCACGAAACATTTAAAAATTGTTTTTCTTTTATCCAGTTCAATGGCCTCATGGAGCTTTTGACCCGTCACATGATCTTCTTCAGTCCGGATGTCATGGAAACAAAGAGTATGCTAAGCTAACGTGGCTCTGCTCTCAGAGTTTATGCTAAGCTAACGTGGCCCTGCTCTCAGACTTTATGCTAAGCTAACGTGGCTCTGCTCTCAGACTTTATGCTAAGCTAACGTGGCGGTGGGTCTGTCGATGGTTCGCAGCGTTGGGGGATGAAGCTGCAGGATGAAGCGAGGGGGATGTAAATGTGATTTATCGCTTCATGCGAGCGCCGAGCGTCGTCGTGGATCGCTGCTTCTTCACGTTTCCTCCTTCGTTTGTTTTTAACAAGTTCAGCCCAAAGCGAGGATGCATGAACGATGAAGGATGCAGTGAGGATGTTAGTGTGTTAGTGAGGAGGAGGAGGAGGAGGAGGAGGATGGACGGGACAGTCGGAGGAGGGAGGAGGAGGTGAACAATGCGTGGCGGTGTTCGGTCGACACACACACATCAGACCCTCGGCGGAGGGAAGCTGTAGCTCAGCCAGGCGAGATGCGAGCCCACCTTTTGTTTGGTCGCCAGGGACGACAGCCTCACCTGGCACGGAGACGCCGGCGAGCTCGATACTTTCTAAACGAGTCTCGCTGAGACTCGCCGAGCTCTTTGATACAGACGCCAAAACAATGGAACGCTCCCCGCAGGCGAGCTTCGACTTTACCCGGCTCCAAAACACACCTGCGCCTTCCAAACAGCAGCAGCTCGACTGCAGGCGAGACAATCAGAGCAACAACAGACTGAAAGCTACTGAAGCGTCCGCCCGGCTCTGCAGCTCCACTTTATTCACCTCCATCACGCTGCGACGCTTCATCACCTCAACAAAGCACGACGGCAGCTCATCCACATCTACTCACAACACAAACAAACGTTCTGATAACGTTACAGAACATGTACGCAACATTAAAATAAACGTTCCCCTTTTCTTCATTTAACAGCTGATTTATTCTCCCAGAATCCTCCTCTGCTCTCGGCTCAGGTATCAAGCCTCAGCACGCCACGTGAACGTTCCTCTACGATCAGACAAATGTTTGACGCTTCAACTGCTTTCAGTAAACACATTTGAGCCAACTACGTCTCCGTAACCTTGACGTTAAAGGTTAAAGAAGATGAAGTGAGTTGATCCAAAAAAATCCTCGAGACCTTCAGCCGACACGCCAACTGCTTTCACTGATTTTACTTCAACTAACCATAAACGCTTCAAACGTGACGCTCACATTCTGGACTGATTCTTGACACTTAAAAGCTTGTTAGTGTGTCGACTGACGCTGCAACTCCTTTCAGTGCTCACACATAAAATAAAACTTCAGCTCAATGTGATAATAAAACTTCAACTGACAGTTGAAGTGCTTTCAACACTTGTACTTCAGCTGACATAAATTCTGATGCTTCAAACGCTTTCACTCTTCAACTCCTTTCAGTACTTACACATCAACTCCTTTTAAGTGCTTACATTGATACTTAAAAACCTTTCATTGCTTTGGCTGGCACTTCAAGTCTAACCTTCAGCTGACACTTTCATAGCTTCAACTTCAACTGACGCTTCAAACCCTTTCACACTTCACTGCACATTAACTAAAAGCTCAGATTAACCTTCAACTGATGCATCAACTCCTTTATGGCTTCAACTCAAAAAGAATTCAATTCACGTAAACCGTGTCACGCTTTTAGTCCTTTCAGTACTGACACATCAACTGAAAGCTCAGATTAAACTTCAACTTCAACTGACCCCAAACCCTTTCACACTTCAACTCCTTTCAGTGCCTCAACACTTGCACATGAAATGACACTTCAACTGATTTCAAAGCTTTAACCGACACTTTGACTTCCACCGTGAAGCAAACACTTTTACTTTGAAAGTCTTGTTTTAAATCGTTCACGTTGTGACCTGAATGATCTGATTTCGTTGTTCAAGCTGACAAACATTGAAGCGTCCCCTCCGTCCTGCTGACTGCCCCTCGATGGATGAGGTCTGAGTGTCTTTAATGAACCTTTGGACGGACTCACTTGCGTAAGCGGAGTTGGTGGAGCCGTTGAGGAAGCTCGGGGATCCGGGTACGCCCAGGTTGGTCATCCCGGCTCCGTATCCGTTCATGGTGGATGTGATGGTGTTGTAGTTGGACTGCTGGGGCGTAGAGCTTGGCACGTAGCCGCGAGGAGACACACTGTTCGAGTTACGGGAGTAACCTGCGAGGAGGAAACACGACAGAAGATGTCAGGAAACAGGAAATGAATATCACACTGAGGTCGTTCAGTTATTCTTGTATCAGCACAGTGTGATTATCACAGCGTGCGATATTCAGGAATAACTGAACAAACTGTTTGTAGAAACACTCGGTAACTGTTCAGTATGAATGTAACATTAATATTGGAACAGCTGTGCAGTTATTCTCTATATCAGCACTCGTCCAATCAGATGACTCGATTGTGATGAACGTTCTGTCAGCGTACCAGAAACACTCTGTAACTGTTCAGTATGATGAGGTTGTCTGACGTTGTCTGAATGTTAGTTATTGGTTTGATAATGGTTGTGTGTTACCGTCACATTGATATTGGAACAGCTGTGCAGTGACACCGTGCAGTTATTCTGTATATCAGCACTCCTGGATCGACTCTCGCTGCTGACATTAACGTGTCCGTGTTTCAACACGTTTTAAATCAACAGCAGCTGTTTTTCCACCTCGAGGACGAACTTCATTTCCTTTTTTAATTCAGCTGATTATAAAATAAACTCCGTTCCTCCATTTTGTGGAGCGACGCCATCGTTATTTGACGGATCGCCTCGAATCTCGCCAAAACCAACACGTGTTAATTAATCGTTTCTCAGCTGATCCAGGAAAGACACGAGGAGCGTTAGAGCTTTTCCGGACTGAGCACGTGATGATGATGATGATGAAGATTTGAGTGTGTGTGTGTGTGTGTGTGTGTGTGTGTGTCCTCTGCATCGCCTCGCTGTGACCTCAGCAGTGACATCATCACGCTGCTGCTCTCCTGTTACCGACAGCTCGCCTCCCCACAGGCGAGGTCTGCCCTTCATCTCTCACCTCGCTCTGCGCTGTACTTACCTTAACACCCCCCGTCCTCACCTCCCCCTCCCCGTCCTCCCCCGCGCTCCCGCTGATTGACCCTCATCCAAGATGCATTGAATACCAACGTTCCCCGCAGCGCTCTGCCTGACCTTTGACCCCCTCTTGAGGCTCCAGAGTTCCCACCGACCTCAGGCCGAGCGGAGCCAACGGTGTGCCAAGTCGCACATTACAGCTCGACCCCCCCCCAACCCCCACCCTCATCCACTCCCCCCCCCCCACTTCCTGGTTCAGGCCAACGCAATTCCCAGCAGGAGCGGCTGATGGAGTCCTGCCCGGGGACGAGGGCGAGGAGAGCCGGCGATGGGAAACACATGTGGAGGTTTTCAGCGAGCGGGGAGCGGCCGCTGGAGAACCGCTCCAAAATGTCACGATTGTTCTTTAATGAAAAAAAGAAACGTCGAAACAAACGCACCCAGTTTTCTGTCCTGTTTGTTTTGGTGCGTTCCCGCCCGCCCGCTCGCTGGTTCGCAGCAGAAGCAGCAGCAGCGTGGGAAGCGGCGCTCGTCCTTCGACCTCACACTGACGCTCAAATGGAAACATGTGTTCACATTTAGGAGCAGTTTGTTTCAGAGTCTCTGCTGCTGCTTAACACATGACTGACAGTCCGCCTTCTCTGAACGCTCCCTGCAGGTGGACGGGGTTGATTAAAAACTGGACTTTAACAGGTCAGGGTCACCAGAACCGGACTGAGAAGCTGCTGACTGAAGACCCGTTTTTATGTTCTGGGCTGGACTTTCCTAAATAAACCAACTTGACTTATGAGACACGGAAGTCCTAATTATGAGATGTAGATGCCGTTACAGTGACGCACACGTCATAATTACAAGGTTCTGATCCAGTAAATCCAGTGTTTGATGTCACAACAGTTTTTCTGTCATTATACAAAAAGTCTGACCACATGTCTGCAGCTCTGAGCGTCATCGTCAGCGTCGACCCGGGGCTGAGCCCGGTTCAGTTAATTAGCAGTAGTGTTAGACTAAAGCTGTGTCCATCACAAAGTGTACAAATAAAGTTGTAAGTTGTGCTTTTGTACAGTATCAATGGAGCCCGGCCACAGATGTGTTGTGGGTCCAGATTCTGGAGGATAGCTGGAGACTGAACCGAACAGCGTCATGTGGATTCTGATAATCGGTCAGGGGCGTCCGCCTCTCCGCCGCCTCCGCCCGCCAGCTGTCAAAGAACGAAGACGAACTCCAGAAGAAGAAGAAAAAGCTCTTCCTCCTTCAGGACGACGACTTGACGCTGAGCAGGCCGAGCTGCTCTGAATTAGACCCGTAAATTACTCCAGCGTCCACCTGATAGGACCCGGGCCCGGGAGCCGCTGTTTTTATTAATGTTTTAATCACGGCAGATAATTACAAGGGGCACAAAGAGCCGGTTCATACTTCATAACAGCGGGAGGCGCTCCGTCACATGCTCGGTGTAATGTTTCCAACCGGAGAGCTGCCGGGTTTTGAATCCCGACCCGGCTGCTGCCTCGTGTTCCCATGACCTCATGGATTCCTGTAAGGTGTTCGCTGCCGGGTCGATGTGAAAAGCAGACGACGGTTCGGGTGGAGGAGGGTGGAGGTGTCCGGGGAGTAAAAGCAGCTCTATCTGCTTCCTGTCGACGCGTGTTCACAAGCTGTTTGCTGCACGTTTCCTGAACGTCTGTGACAGAACCAGAACCAGAACCAGGCCCTGAGACGAAACATGAAGCTTTTCT
>NC_040011.1:9485974-9492096 GCF_000972845.2 Larimichthys crocea | reverse complement strand
TAACTAAACTTCTTCCCTGGAGTTTCTGTCTCTGTCGTCCAGCAGGTTCTCGTGGATCGTGGCTGCTGCTGTGGTCCTGCATGACGTCCACTACACATATTACTACTGTCATTATTACTACCATATCTGCTACTGTAATCATTTTATCATTCATTGTAATTCATTGTCATTTTATCAGTCATTGTAATTCATTGTCATTTTATCAGTCATTGTAATTCATTGTCATTTTATCAGTCATTGTAATTGTACAATATGTTTGTGTTGATTTGTTCTGTACACTGACATCTATTGCACGTCTGTCCGTCCTGGGAGAGGGATCCCTCCTCCCTCCCTCCCTCCCTTCCTTCCTTCCTTCCTTCCTTCCTTCCTTCCTCCTCTCTGATCGTTAATCATTAGTTCTTTGACTCGTTAAATCACTTTCCTTTGTTAATTTTTCAGATTTTATATTTTCAGGTGTAAATAAAATCTTCTTCTCTGCACCCTTGCGACCTTCGTCCATCTCTTGACACATTCCTCCTCCTCCTCCTCCTCCTCCTCCTCCTCCCTCAGTTCTTGGTTTCTCTGGGCTTAATTACGTGGTCGGTCGGTCGTGCTCAGTGGTTGAGGAGGTGCTGGTGGAGCAGGGTGGTGTTGACCCTGGAGGAGCAGCCATCAGACAGCGGCCTTAACAAAGATAAATCACCTCAGCCGAGCTGCACAGATCGAGCCGCCGCCGCCCGCTTGGCCCCGCCCCCCGATGATCTCTATAAAATATGGATGGAGCAGCTCGCCGAGCGGCAGCAGCTCCGCCACACCGCGCCGGATCTGCAGATTAGCAGCGATCAGGCAGGAGGATATTGTAATGATGTGACACGGCGTGAGGTTAACACGGATTAAAATTCAGCTCACGAGCTGAACAGTGCTCATTATTCTCAATGAGAGCGGCTCATTCATGAAGAGCGCTGAATTAATAACCCCTGAACGCACCGCAGGCCTCCCCACGAGCCGGGCGGGGTCAATGATCAGAGCTAAAGGTGCACACGCTACACGCAAACACGCCTAATCTCCACCTCATGCTTCATCAATCAGCAGCAAGGGAGGAAGGAAGGAAGGGAGGAAGGAAGGAAGGGAGGAAGGAAGGGAGGAAGGGAGGAAGGAAGGAAGGGAGGAAGGAAGGGAGGAAGGAAGGAAGGGAGGAAGGGAGCAAGAAAGGAAGGAAGGAAGGGAGGAAGGAATGGAGCAAGGAAGAAAGGAAGGAAGGAAGGGAGGGAGGAAGGGAGGAAGGGAGGGAGGAAGGAAGGAAGGGAGGAAGGAAGGAAGGAAGGAAGGGAGCAAGGAAGGAAGGAAGGGAGGAAGGAAGGGAGGGAGGAAGGGAGGAAGGAAGGGAGGAAGGAAGGGAGGGAGGAAGGAAGGAAGGAAGGAAGGGAGCAAGGAAGGAAGGAAGGGAGGAAGGAATGGAGCAAGGAAGAAAGGAAGGAAGGAAGGAAGGAAGGAAGGGAGGAAGGAAGGAAGGAAGGGATGAAGGAAGGGAGGAAGGAAAAAAGGAAGGAAGGGAGGAAGGAAGGAAGGGAGGAAGGAAGGAAGGGAGGAAGGAAGGAAGGAAGGGAGCAAGGAAGGGAGGAAGGAATGGAACAAGGAAGAAAGGAAGGAAGAAAGGGAGGGAGGAAGTAAGGGAGGAAGGAATGAAGGAAGGAAGGAATGGAGCAAGGAAGAAAGGAAGGGAGGAACGGAGGGAGGGAGGAAGGGAGCAAGGAAGAAAGGAAGGAAGGAAGGAATGGAGCAAGGAAGGAAGGAAGGAAGAAAGGGAGGGAGGGAGGAAGTAAGGGAGGAAGGGAGGAAGGAATGGAGCAAGGAAGAAAGGAAGGGAGGAAGGAATGGAGCAAGGAAGAAAGGAAGGAAGAAAGGGAGGGAGGGAGGAAGTAAGGGAGGAAGGGAGGAAGGAAGGAAGGAATGGAGCAAGGAAGAAAGGAAGGGAGGAACGGAGGGAGGGAGGAAGGGAGGAAGGAAGGAAGGGAGAAAGTTTAATCTGTCAGTCTGCTAACAGACAGCTAAGCTAGGCTAACAGTTTCCCCCTGCTTTCAGTCTTTATGCTAAGCTAGGCTAAAATAAAGCTGTGAACCTTGACCTTTGGTCCAGTTAGCATTGAGCTAGCTTCAATGTTAGCATTGAGTTAGCTTCAATGTTAGCATTGAGTTAGCTTCAATGTGTGGACTCAGCTAGTAGTTTGGTGATTAGCTGGTTAGCTAACAAGCCAGGCTAACAGTTTCCCCCTGCTTCCAGTCGTTATGCTAAGCTAGGCTAACCCTGGCTGTTCCCTCTCCGTCACACACACTACCCATAATCCTCCGCTCGACGGGCTACAGCGAATCAATCTGCCGCCTGTCCACAAACAAACCAACATCTCTGTCCTCCCGTCCTCGCCGAGCGAGCGCCGGCAGGTGAAAACAAAAGAGAAGTGACAAGCCCAGTTAACCCGTCGCTGCTTGGTCACATGATCCCGCCACCGCAGCTGCCACGCCGTGCTGTCGCCTCGCCGGCTTCCCGCCAGCCCGCTCGCTGAGCGTCTGATTTCCTGTCCTGTCTGCCACAGAAGCTCTGCCGTCTTATTGAGTTTTCTGCTGAATAAATAAATATTTAAACGCCGGCGGCGAGGCGGGGGCGCCTGACGTCCCACTCTGGCTGCAAATCAGGCCATCAAAGGGGCGAGACAATGTATGCTCACTATTAGTATCAATTTACAAATAAACTGCTTTTTGGTGGCGGGATCTCCGATGTCAGATTTTGATAAATGGTTTCAATTTGGCAGCTGCTTTCGAGTGTCAGAGCCCATCTGACGCTCGCGCCGCCGCCGCCGCTCGCTGCCTCAAAGAATCTGCCTCAGTTAGCATCGCAGCCGGCAGCCGCCAAAATAATCTCTTCATACTAACCAGGGCAGGTGTGTGTGTGTGTGTGTGTGTGTGTGTGTGTGTGCATACAAATGTGTTTCTGTTATTGAAAACCAGGATCCAGATTTCATCCTGATGTTTGAGGAGCTTCCTGTTTCTGACAGCGCTAACAACAAACCACAGACACATCTCATTCTACTGCTGCCTTTCTGCTAAGCTAGGCTAACACTTTCCCTCTGCTCCCAGTCTTTGTGCTAAGCTAGGCTAAACTAATCTAAAATCTAAATCTTGACATTTGAACCGGGTCACTTCCTCTGTTTACTGATGGCAAGCTGCCAAAATAAGAGCATATATTTCTGGTCCAGGTTGTCGAGTAAAGATGAGGACTTTATTTTGAAATCAGCGTGATTCAGATTCAGCCTGAAGAATTATTTCATCCATTCATCGATGGTCGTGAATCATCGTTCACCTGCAGCGATTAAGTTGTTTTGTCCTGATGTTTTCAATCCTCCGTCAGCTGGTGGAGTGATCATATCTGATATCATCACCGCCTTCACCTCCTCCATCATCCATCAGGTTGTATTTAACATTATGTCTTCCCTCGCTGACTCTCAGCCAGCGCCTCGCCGCCGTCCAAGCCTTCCTCGTCCTCGCCAGTCGAAGGGAAACAAAGCGCGGCGAGCAGCAGCAGGATTTGCTCCCATAAACAGCTGTTTCCTGTTTGAAGGATTGGGAACAATCAGCCCGCTGGCAGCCACGAGCCGCCGCCGGTGCCAAGAGCGTACCGAGCAGAACCAACAAATCCAATCAGGCAACCGGGTCCTGCGCCGCATTAAATAACGAGAGAGCTCAAAGTGTGCAGCACAGGTGGTCTACGGCAGCCACAGAGGGACAAACAGCCACTTCAGCTTTAATCCAGCCTTTAATGAAGCAGTGACACCTGATTAAACCGGCCTATCAGCAGCAGCTCTGACCGACAGGTGCATTCTGGGACGTACCTGCCACAACATGTGTACCTCTGACCTCAGCATGAAGCAGTGACATCATGACTCAGCACTGACCTTAGGTAACCTCTCGGGGTCTCCGGGGTGGCGAGGGATGACCTTCTGTAACCGCTGGAAGCCGTAGTCGATGGTCGGCTCGTTCAAGGCTGCAGGACAAAGAGAGAGACAGACGGTCAGAGAGACAGACGGTCAGAGAGACAGACGGTCAGAGAGACAGACTGGTACAGACTGGTACAGACTGGTACAGACGGGTACAGACTGGTACAGACGGGTACAGACTGGTACAGAGGGGTACAGACGGGTACAGACTGGTACAGACGGGTACAGACTGGTACAGACGGAGACAGACGGGTACAGATGGGTACAGACGGGTACAGACTGGTACAGACTGGTACAGATGGGTACAGACGGGTACAGACGGGTACAGGTAGATTTAGAGTTGATACAGGTGAGACTGAACTTGGTCACTGTTGATGTAGAACATGTAATGAACATTTAGAGATACGGTAGTTTTCTGTTATTTGAAGTATTACTCCAGTTAAGAGAGACTGATTCAGTATTTATTATTCAAAGAGTTTGATCGTAATACATCTCTGTTACACTTTCTGACATTTCTTAGAGTTTGGATGTTTTACAGTTTTTGTTTGACAGCTTTTTTTACAGTGTGGAGATCTGAGGCATAATCCTGAGCAGCTGTTAGAACTCTGTTTGAATCTGGATCTGTGGTTCTGACGGCTCCTTCAGAGACTGCTCCATGTTCACTGCTGGTTCTGAAGGTCGCCTTCCTATTGGTCGCAACTCGAGCAAAACTTTCAGGATTTTCTATGAAACGTAAATAGAACGTAAACAGAACGTGAACAGAACCTAAGCGATCAGGCCTGAGCAGCCAATCAGAACAGTTTCCTGCTCTGATGCAGATGAAGTCAAACGTCTCGAGTGTAAAAATGGGTTTTTATTCAATGCAGCATTTCCCATAGTGCCTTTCACTTGTTTTAGAAGTTGTGACATATGTACGCGGCGGCGAGAGGCAATCCGGTTTGGGACGGCGCTGATTGCCGCTCGCGTCCCGCTGCATTATCTCCATTCATCCTGTGGCCCAAAAAGTCTCTTTGGGATCCGACGAGGAATTCCCGGTAATAGATTCAGCTCTGCGCTTCCTGTCAGCCCCCTGCGGCGAGGGCCACGTCCCTCAGCTCCGTCACCCTTCACATATCATCTCCACCTTTTTCTCCTCCGCCGCTGTTTGAAACGAGCTCCGACAAATTTGATTTAGCAGCTCGCGCCCGGCCGTCCCCGGGAAAGAAAACAAATATTGTTATAATGGTAATAACATCTATTTGGAGCGCCGGCGACAAACGGCGAGCGGCCCTTTGAAGGAGACCCCTCCGTGCCGCCGTATAGCTGCCTTATTCTTATTCATGAAAGCCGCGGTTATGCATATTAGCGCAAACTAGCTATTCTACTCAGCGGCATTTGGAGTGTCAATCATCCTTACAGACTACAAGAGCCAGCGGTGACAAAGCCGAGCGCACAGATCGGCTGACAAATTGTCCCCAAAGTCAAATTTGACAGCCTTTTATGATTAATGGGCTTGATTATGGAGAAGTATCTCCCTGAACTCATTTCCGGGTGTTTCTCCAGCGCTGAGAACGGAGAGGAGGAGGAGGAGGAGGAGGAGGACTGCGGAATAGGAGGAGGACGAGGCGGAGGAGGAGGAGGAGGAGGAAGAGGAGGAGGAGGAGGAGTATGAAGGCTGATTGTTTGCAGAGAGGAAACAGAAAAGAAAAAGGAGGAAGGTTGGATTGAATCAGCGGTGAAGAGGCAGAGCGAGGACAGATGGAGAGAGTCTGCTTCATGAACAGAGAGAGAGAGAGATCAGCTGACTGAGCTCGCCCCACTCACTCTGTTAGCGCACGCCGCTAACGGAGAGCAACAGACTGGAGATCAGCGAGAGGTCGCCTCTGCAACCAGCAACCTGCAACCAGCAACCTACAACCTGCAACCAGCAACCTGCAACCAGCAACCTGCAACCAGCAACCTGCAACCTACAACCAGCAACCAGCAACCTACAACCAGCAACCTGCAACCAGCAACCTGCAACCAGCAACTGTTTAAACGTCTTCACAGACACAAGACAAGAAGGCTGAGACTGAAGACAAAAACTTTAAAGACTCATAAAAAGACTAAGACTGAACAGACAAAGACTCAAATTCTAGCTAAGACCACAGACTGTCTAAAACCTGGACGTAGTCTC
>NC_040011.1:9478373-9485964 GCF_000972845.2 Larimichthys crocea | reverse complement strand
CATCCGGTCTATCCTCAGCCACGTGGGTTCACGCCAGGCAAGTGCTCTGTCAGCGCTCAAGAAATCACTACACAGTCCTCGTAGCATTCCTCGCCTCAAACCCTCCACCCTCATCCGCTCATATCCTCACAGAGCCATCTGATCGAGTCCTTCTGACGTCAGCAATTATGCTCTCCTCGTTCGCATGGACCAAAGATGCACCTAAGTCTAATCCACTCCTCGGACAAAGGGCCGAGCAAGAAGCCAGCCCAGGCCAATTGTACACACAGTGGCCTCACGTCTTGCCTTAGACTCCCGGACACTCACGTACGAATAGCAATGAACGCTGGGAATCCTGTATGGCCTATACAAAAGGTTGTGCACCTTCATATTGATCTCCTCGCCAGATTCCCGCGCCTTCCACATACCACCCCCACTCGATTCACTGCTATGATGCGTCCAAACTCTCGTAGTCATGTGGCAATCTGATTAGCATCCTAAGTGAAACCCCCACCGGCTCCTCTGAGGGTGCTCAGCTCACATAGAGTGGGGCCTCTGATGCGCGCTAAAAATCGCCTGTACAATCTGCAGCCCAAATTGCTGAAGCACAGCGCAAAATTGAGGACTCCCCTCGGCCGCAGAAAAAGAGCTCGTTTAAATGTTGATGATTATCCTGATTCGCCTCTCTTGTCTGGTTTGTGCCTTACCACTAGAAGGTAAACCTACCAAATCGAATAAGTACAAAAGTTAACCGGAAGGTTCTCGATCTCAATTATCAGGCGGGTGGTATCTACCCGAGGATCTAGTACTCCCAACCTAAAACCGGGTGAGATACTAAAATCAGTCAGAAAGAGATGTTCTGGAATTGGGGATAAATACTGTTCTGTAGCATGTCCTGGTGTGCTCCTTTTAGCAAGTGTTCGACAACCCCGGGTTCCAAGCCGAAGAACGGGAGGGGTGCCAACGGCGGTCCGATAGTGAAGTGAGGTTTACAACTGCACGAAAGAATGCAAACAGAGGTGGAAGGATGGATGCAGTGAACGTGGAAGCAGCGGCGAAAAGCGCGTGGGGGGGAATGGGGGGGGTCGAGGGGCGGGAAGCAGCAGGAGCCAGAACAGAGGAGGTCCAGTCCGTACGAGAGGAGTTAAATAAAGCACAAGAAGGGGGCTAGGATAGGACTGGCGTACAGGAAAGATAAGTATAATATGGTAAAAGGTAGGTGACGCAGACGTAGGACGGTAAGGTGGGGATTCCGTGAGTCAATAGGTACGACTGGGTCTGGGGGTGCCTGTGCGGTCATCGGCATCACTATGCATCCACAAGCCCCACCTAGGAGTGGTCAGTAGGAAATGAGGTAGAGCGTGGGGACACCAAATGTACCAGGTCGGTGGCAGGTCACACCTAGTTGGGGGCGGTTGGGCGGAGGAAACCGAATACCCGATGCTGCCGACGGCGTCCTTGGGTCTCAGATTGAGGTGCATTTGCGAAACGCATTGTGGGTCTAGAACACTGTAGTGATGCATAAGGTGTGCTGTGTCATGCAGGAGGTTAATGAACAGAACATAATTACTACTAATGCCATTTCACGAATTAATTGGTAAAATACATTCGTGAGGATGACCATAGAGCGAATTGTCACGTGGTATGAACACGCGTTGGTTTAATTATCTAATATTGTCAAGCTTCTTATCTAGGTAAGCGATCGCGCAGTGTTTTAGAGAAGCGATAGGAAGGTGGTGGGGGGTGTGAAGATGTAAGTTACCTCAGAAGTAATTGTTCCATGAGCGGCACAAAGGTTTCGATGACTGGCCTAGAGATGATTCACCGACGAGGCGAGAACAAACGGATCGGATGCCCAGTATAGTGGGAGGTAAGAATGAATTGATAAAGAAAGGCTGATTGTGACACAAGTTAAACGGGATAACTTAAAAAAGCCCGAATGACTGGAGGGTGCCAGTGGCCGGGTGTTGTGGGGCAAAATGCAGGCAATAATCCAACTGAATCGGGCTGTTGAGACAGTCAAAGCACGACAGTAGAAACGTGCAATCATACATCACGTTAGAGAAATGTTTGGAATGGTTTCGCTGCAATAATTGGCACTACACAAAAGCATGTAATCACTAGCGGTGTGCGACTGTGTTAAGGGGTAGCTGAAGACACAAACTAGCGGTTAGCGGATGGTGATAACTGTACGGGAGAAGTAAACTGGTTGACAGGGTTGAAAATATGGGCGTAATATATAGGTCTTGAAATAAAAATATCTGCTGTCGCAAACGAGGTCTCTTCAGCAAAAGGCATCACCAATACCGAGGCGGGACAGAATATTTTATAACTGAAAAAAGGCTATCGGTGCGGCCCCAGAAAAAGTGGATATTGGGGGCGATAAGGCTTTCATATTTGTTTGGGTATACTATATGCAAAACCGTCGACAAGGCGGTCGTGATCGTTCGTAGCGAGTCCGCAGTGGGAAAAGAAAGACCAAACCCTAAGGTTGGTCTGGGGTCGGAACGGGGAGGGTTCGCGGAGCACAACGTTCCGTGGGGCTTGAATCTTGCGACAAATCATCGACAAAATCAGGTGCTAGACCAAAACTAAAGAATCAAAAAACCGGCACTAATTAAAGCTCCAATATAGAAACAACATAAACTCATAGAGGATAATTGTTAAATATCCTTGAAGTATTTCACCGTTGCATGTCTTCGATATGCTTTTCGAATTAATTTCATGTAGTACAATTGACATGGCAACAGCTATATCCTGACGGGGGGTCATCCTAGTAAACCGTCCATCATGTAGTAATAGTTTGCAGACAAATCATTTTTAAAATTCTTGGAGGGAAAAGGTTGTAGAACACTAATACTGGTGACCGCTAATACAATACGAAAAAGCTGTTTTAGTTAGCTCTGTGTTGAATTCAGGACGAAGGGCAGGTCATTATACAAAATCAGAGGACTAGTGCTACCAGCGGACTACTGTTGAGATGCCACGGCGACGATCGGAGAAAATGCTCAGACATAAAAAAAGAAAATACATAGAAAGTATTCACATAGAAATCTGGGCTGGCACATCGGACAGAGACCTTACCTGTCGCTTTTACAAATAAAGAAAAAAAAAAAACAGCCCAGGAAGTTAGAGGTTGCTGAATTCGATGTAGGAGGCACAAGTAGCATTAAATGTCAACTCAAAACTGGGGCTGGATTTGGTTAGTAAAAATACAGAGCTGTTCAAGGCGGTGCTTCAGCCGCCCGCAACATCAAACTCGAAATGTCTTAGGAATCCAAGTAAACGTTTTAGATGGGGCAACTACGAGATCCTTCCCAAATCCCGAAACGACGGGGGGGGGGGGGGGGGAGGGGGGGGGGGGGGGAGAGGGAAAAAAAAAACAAAAGGAAAAGAATGAGGTTCCGGACTCAAGAAACAACTCAAATGTCCGCAATCAAAACGGAACAATGGGGGAACAAAGAAAGATGACACGAGTAGAAAACAGCCAGTAAAGAAGAACCAAAAAGACAGAAAAAAAAGGAGGGGGGAAAGGGGGGGCGGGGTGGGTAGAGAGAAAAAGGTAGCAGCCATCAACGTCCCTCGCTGACGTCGCGGCAAACCAAAGGGAGATGAAAAACAAGCTGGGCGAGATCCAAAGGGAAGAAGGGGGAAATCAACGGAAGAATAATCCGACAAAAGCGAAGTAAGAAAGACGAAGGAAAAAAAAAAAAAAAGAAAAAAAGGCTGAAAGGTAACCCAAGGGCTTCAAAACAAAAGGTCCCGGATCAAGCAATCATTCAAAAAAAAGGCATCTGCAACAGGGGCTACACAGAGTCCAAAAGGTGAACGCGGCGTCCTCTCAAACTATCAAAGAAGGAATTCCCTGGCGGAAATAGAAAGGAAACCAAGGAATCAATCCGCAGGCGAAATCTCACAACGAGTCCGTCTAACTCCGGGAGCTAGTCTCCGAAATGATGCAATACTACCTCGAAAAATAAACAAGAAGTGAGAAACAACAAGAGGGAATCACAATCTTAGGGCAACTCAAAACGTGGATCGGGAAAAATAAATAACTCCTCTACACTCTCCGAAAACATCTACACTACAAAAAAACACCTAGGGGACTCATCAACGTGCCTCTCCTATACCTCTCCTCCGTCCTTCCAAACAACATCCTAACGATGTCCTGCGGTCCCTCACTCTCAAAACAAAACAGACCCAAAGCTGGCCTCCTAATCCCTAACTCTCCTACCCAATACTCTCCTCTCCGGGGGCCCTGCCGTCCAATCAGACATAACCTACCTCCCTCCAGGTCTGGGAGACCGCTCCGTCAACCTCCTCAAATCCCCTCCTCAAAAGGGGGTGTCAGCAGAACTTCAAAAACTCTCGAGCGCTCCTCCACACAAGGGAAAAAAAGCCGGGACCTCCGATCAAATCCTCCGGGCAAAAATAGAATAATCCTCTCCTCCTCTTCGACCTAAAGGCGGAGGTAGGAAAGCCCTGGAAAGAAGGGAAGGAGGGGGAAAAAAAAACGGGGACAAAACAGGAAACCGTAGTAAAATAGGGGGCCGCGGGGGTAGGGAAGAAAGAAAAACCCTGAAAAAAACCAATGGAAGAACCTCAAGAAATCCAAAAGGAAACATGGCACAGGTCGGGGGGCTCTCACGAGTCATAAAACCCAGAAATCCCCTCGTAGCAAAACGCCCACTGCAGAAAAATACAACAAAAAAAAAACAACTACCTCCAAGAGAAGATCACTGAGAAACATCTACCAACATGGCAAAAAGATATCAAAGATCAAATCCCAGGGCCTCGCGCAAGAAAGATCCGACAAAGAAAGGTCGCCATCCGCACTCCTAACAGAAACCTCAACAAAAAAAAATCGAGAAAGAAAAAACTCCTGAACCTAAACAAGGGAAAATCTGCCCAAACACCTAAGTACAATCTCGAACAAACAAGGATCACCCCGGCGCGCAGCTAAAGAATAAAAGAAAACCCCCGGGGGGGTCACGTCCTACTCCTCTAAAAGCAATCCAACTCCACCAATCCAGTACTCCAACCTCAGAAAATCCGGCCAAAAACTCAATAGCGACTACTTAAGCAGAAAATGGTATAATTCCCGGAGAAAGGTACTCTCGCTCGGCATCTCCTTCAACAAACCACCAAAAGCCTCATCCTGATGCAAAATAGAACGTGCGGGGGGGAAATTCCAAGACATCCTCCTCGAGGCACAAAAATGCATACCTCTCCGGTCAAATCCCCTCCCGGGACGCATCGCGATAAAAACAAGGGGGGAAGGACACTAAAAATGGAAACGGAGAAAAATTAAAAAAAGGGGCAGGGGGGAAAAGGGGGGGGAAAAACTCCGGGCCTAACTAACCTGGGAATCGAAAAAAAAAGAAGAAACATCGGAAACAAGGTTGAAACATGAAGGAAGATATCAATAAAAAAATAAAAATTAGAAAAAAAAGTAAAATAGAATAGACGGGAAAAGGAAATAAAAACAACTAAAGAAAAAGAGCAACGCGAAAAAAAAAAAAAAAGGGGGAGGGGAATAAGTCAAGAAAAGGACAAAAAAAAGGGAAAGGCAGTGGGGGGCTAAACGGAAGAGAGAAAGAAAGAGGAAAAAAAAAAAAAAAAAAAAAAAAAAGGAAATCCAGAAATCCATCAGAAAAAGAGGAAAAGTCCTCCCCGCCTCCCCCCCCTCTCCTCCCCCCTCCTCCTTTTTCTTTTTTTCTCCTCCCCTACTCTCTTTCTCTCTCCCTCCTTCCTCTCTCCTTCGTCCCTCCTCCTTCTCTCTCCTCCCTTCCTCTTCCCCCCCTCCCCCCCTCCCCCCTCCCTTCCCCCCCTCCCCTCCTCCCTCCCCTCCTCTCCCTCTCCGCCTCCTCCCTTTGGCTCAAGAAAGAGAGGAGGTAAAATCAATAGGAAATGACGATAGAGAAAGTGGCACTGATGTCTAGGGAAATTGCAAGATATGTTTTCACGAAATCAGGCATCTGTCTTCATATGGGCGCTGTAATTCGTGGTGGTGGAGGAGGTGGTGGAGGAGGTTGGGGGGGGGTCCAGGGTTCCAGCTGCAAGCCGCCGATCTCCAATTACTCGAGCTCTTTTTTCGGGGGCAGCCGTAATCGATTGGCGGGAGGAGCGCGGGGGCCCTGCCGGCAGCCAATATGAGCTGAGGGTCAAAGAGGGCGAGATTTTAATAACGGAAGTAATGGACTTCATTTCTCGTACGGGGGGAGGGGCCAATGATGGATCATTAAGACGAGCTCAGGAAAGAGATCTCGCCGTCCTAAGCCAACAGAAACGAGACGTTCAGCAGCCAACTGAAGTTCCGAAGACCGCTCTCCTTGGGTCAATGACTCTGGTCACAGGTTTTAGACGTCCTGCAGGGACGTTCACGGAGACCTACGGTCCAGGTTTTTAGATCAGTCTGTGGGTACGTCACAGAGACTGAACGTCCAGGTTTAGACAGTCTGCGGGGAACGTCACGGATATATACGTCCAGGTTGTAGACAGTCTGCCGGGACGTCACAGAGACTACGGAAGAGGGTCCAGTTTTAGAAGTCTGTGGTCTTACTAGAATTTTGAGTCTTGTCTGTTCAGTTTAGTCTTTTTATGAGTCTTTAACAACCTGCAACCAGCAACCTGCAACCAGCAACCTGCAACCTACAACCTGCAACCTACAACCAGCAACCTACAACCAGCAACCTGCAACCAGCAACCTGCAACCTGCAACCTACAACCAGCAACCAGCAACCTGCAACCAGCAACCTGCAACCAGCAACCAGCAACCAGCAACCAGCAACTGTTTAAACGTCTTCACAGACACAAGACAAGAAGGCTGAGACTGAAGACAAAAACTTTAAAGACTCATAAAAAGACTAAGACTGAACAGACAAAGACTCAAATTCTAGCTAAGACCACAGACTGTCTAAAACCTGGACGTAGTCTCCGTGACGTCCCCACAGACTGTCTAAAACCTGGACGTAGTCTCTGTGACGTCCCCACAGACTGTCTAAAACCTGGACGTAGTCTCCGTGACGTCCCTGCAGACTGTCTAAAACCTGTGACCAGAGTCATTGACCAATAGGAGAGCGGTCTTCAGAACTTCAGTCGGTTGAAGTCTCGGTTCTGTTGGACTTAGGACGGACGATGATCTCTTCCTGAGCTCGTCTTTAATGATCATCATTGTCCCCTCCCCCCGTAGAAATGAAGTCCATTACTTCCTGTTATTAAAATCTCGCCGCTCTTTGACCTCAGCGCCTCATTGGCTGCCTGCAGGGCCCCGCGCTCCTCCCAGCCAATCGATACGGCTGCCTCCCTGAAAAAGAGCTCGAGTAATTGGAGAGCGGCGGCTGGCAGCGCGAACCCTGACCCCCCCCACCTCCTCCACCACCTCCTCCACCACCTCCTCCACCCCCCACGCATTACAGCGCCCATATGAAGACAGATTGCCTGATTTAGTGTAAACATATGCTGCAATTCCAGACATCAGTGCCACTTTCTCTATCGTAATTCCTATTGATTTTACCTCCTCCTCTTTCTCTGAGCAAGGGAGGAGGAGGAGAGGAGAGGACAGGAGGGGAGAGGAGGAGGGGGGAGAGGAGAGGAGGAGAGGAGAGGAGGG
>NC_040011.1:9463271-9477203 GCF_000972845.2 Larimichthys crocea | reverse complement strand
CGTAGTTATCGTAGTTATAGTTATCGTAGTTATAGTTATAGTTATCTCAGTTATAGTTATCATAGTTAAAGTTATTGTAGTTATCGTAGTTATAGTTATCGTAGTTATAGTTATCGTAGTTAGTTATCGTAGTTATAGTTATCGTAGTTATAGTTAACGTAGTTATCGTAGTTATAGTTATCATAGTTATAGTTATCGTAGTTATAGTTATTGTAGTTATAGTTATTGTAGTTATAGTTATTGTAGTTATAGTTATAGTTATCGTAGTTATAGTTATCGTAGTTATCGTAGTTATAGTTATCGTAGTTATAGTTATTGTAGGTATTGTAGTTATAGTTATCATAGTTATAGTTATCGTAGTTATAGTTATCGTAGTTATAGTTAACGTAGTTATCGTAGTTATAGTTATCGTAGTTATAGTTAATGTAGTTATCGTAGTTATAGTTATCGTAGTTAGTTATCGTAGTTATAGTTATTGTAGGTATCGTAGTTATAGTTATCGTAGTTATCGTAGTTATCGTAGTTATAGTTATCGTAGTTATCTTAGTTATAGTTATCGTAGCTATAGTTATCGTAGTTATCGTAGTAATAGTAATCGTAGTTATCGTAGTTATAGTTATCGTAGTTATAGTTAACGTAGTTATAGTTATCGTAGTTATAGTTATTGTAGGTATCGTAGTTATCGTAGTTATAGTTATAGTTATAGTTAACGTAGTTATCGTAGTTGTAGTTATCGTAGTTATAGTTATCGTAGTTATTGTAGTTATAGTTATCGTACTTATAGTTATCGTAGTTATAGTTAACATAGTTATCGTAGTTAGTTATCATAGTTATAGTTAACATAGTTATCGTAGTTATAGTTATCGTAGTTATCGTAGTTATAGTTATTGTAGTTATAGTTATTGTAGTTATCGTAGTTCAAACCACAGAAAGGCTCCAGCCCGCTCAGGGCTTCGAACCCAGAACTTTCTCAGTAAGGTGTTAACCACTGTTCCACAAGGAGACATGCTCATCATTACAAACTCACAGAGCAATGTGGACAACTCAGCAACTTTAAACGCAACCAGCAACGATTTGACAACAAACAATAAGAAACATAGAAGATCAAAGCAGACCCAGCAGAACGTCCAGAACCTCCTGCAGGTTCTCCTCCTGCCTCGGCTGCATGTCGGATCATCTTTGCAGGCTCATTATCCCGCTCCTGTCATCTCCCATGATTCCTTGGGCCTTCCCGCCTCAGAGGAGTGTGTATACATCGTCCTCTGTGTTTACATTTATTTCTCTCTGGCTGCTTTTCATTTGTTGTTTCCCTCCTCGCCGCCTCGAGTGTTTTGGTCGTATTCGCCAGGCGCTGATGACTCGTGCACTTCGGGGATCGGCGCTCACCTTTACCTCCGTTTGGCGCTGATGGTGTTGAAGGCGCAGTCATGTCGCTCTGCGTGGCTTCCTCCGTATCACACTTATCATTTCAAATAGACTTCATATGAAACACGCCGCTGAGTGCCGACTCCCCCGACTCCCCCGCCGCATCTCCGCGTGACACAATTTCCCATCTGCCCCGGCTGTTTGATTGATGCAGGTCAGAGCGCCGTTTGGCCGCCTGATGATTCTCACTTCCTCAGCGAGCCTCGAGTGGACGAGCTGATTTGTTTTGTCAAGAGGCCGACCGGAGTCAGGAGGGAGGAGGGGGAGGAGGTGGGAGGAGGTGAGAGGAGGACGGGGGAGGTGCAGGGTGTGGAGGAGCGGTGCTAACAGCCAGGATACATCCTGACACCGGATCACTGATTCAGTCCTGACTTTAAATTCAACAAACCATCAGACAGACCATGACAGCTACAGCAACAACAACAGCAATGACAACAACAACAGCAACGACAACAGCAACGACAACGACAATGACAACAGCAACGACAACAGTAACGACAACAGCAATGACAACAACAACAGCAACGACAACAGCAACAACAACAGCAACAACAACAACAACGACAACAGCAACGATGACAACAACGACAACAACAACAGCAACGACAACAGCAACGACAACGACAACAACAACAGCAACGACAACAGTAACAACAACAGCAGCAACAACAACAGCAACGACAACAGCAACGACGACAACAACGACAAAAGCAACAACAACAACAGCAATGACAACAGCAACAACTACAACAACAACACAACAACAACAACGACAACAGCAACAACTACAGCTACAGCAACAGCAGCAACAACAACAGCAACAACAACAGCAGCAACAACAGCAGCGACAATGACAACGACAACAGCAACGACAACAGCAGCGACAACAACGGCAACGACAACAACAGGACAACGACAACTGCAACGACAACAACAATGGCAACAGCAACGACAACAACAACAGCAACAACAACGTCAACAACAACAACGGCAACAACAACGACAACAGCAACAGCAACGACAACAACAACAGCAGCAACAACAGCAACAACAAAGGCAACAACAACAGCAACTACAACGGCAACAACAACAGCAGCAACAAGAACAACGTGAAAGGGATTTATCAGAGAACAACTGCAACACAAACAACAACAACAACTTCTCACCACGACAATGAAAAAAAGCATCAGCTAGATGTCTACGAACAGGACAACAACAACAACTACGGCAATGTCAACCATGACAACACGGAGGCGCTTCCTGTTTGTGACCTCAGCCCTGAGTTTTTCCTCTCAGGCTACAGGCCGCCTCAAACTGCAGTTCCTCTAACGTCCACCGGAGGCTGGCGGCAGCAGTGAGTCCGTCTCCATAAGTCCCCATGTCCAAATGTCCAAATGTCCAAATGTCCAAATGTGTGTTAACGATGATTAGTGGAGACAATGAATCATTTAAAGGAGACGAGCTGATCTCAGATCAGGATTTTGTTCGTCACCCACGTAAACGCCTCCTCGCCATCCTTCCTCCTCAGAGAGCCACGCTGACGAGCGGCCCCTGTGATTAGACGACATCCGCCCAGACCGCGCATGTTAATCAGCGAATAATTAACTCCTCCTGATTAGAGCCGAGCTGAGCAGGAGCGCCGTGCCTCAAAGAAATAGGCCCCCCCACCTGAGAAGTTATTATTTTCTGGAGTCGCGGCCGAAAATGCCCCCGCAGAAACGGCTAATTACCCGACATTAGTTCCACGGGTCCCGGTTCCCTAAGTGGAGCGGGCCGCTGAGCTCTTTGAAATGTGGAGCTCTGCAGAGAGGCGAGGAACTCCCCCGGCAGAGAACACACTTCTGCCGTCTATTAAAAGACCAGACCAGATCCCAGATCAGATCCCAGAGCCGAGAGCCGGGAACCAACATGTCGCTTCAGTACCACCATGTGAACGCCAACACCTGCAGAGGGTCAGGGTCTGAATGCCAGGGGAGCTTCCTGTAGAGGTCCACTGAGATCTACTGAGGTCTACAAAGGACTACGGGAGTCTGCAGAGGTCTGCAGGGGTCTACAGGGGTCCACTGAGGTCTGCAGGGGTCTACAGGGGTCCAGTGAGGTCTACAGAGGTCTACAGAGGTCCACTGAGATCTACTGAGGTCTAGAAAGGACTACGACGAGTGACTCTGATTGATCAGCTGACTTTCTCCTCACATCATCCTCTCTGCTGCATGTCTGAAGGATGCAGGTGTGACTGTACCTTTAAATCACAGGTGTGACTGTATCTTTAAATCACAGGTGTGACTGTACCTTTAAATCACAGGTGTGACTGTACCTTTAAATCACAGGTGTGACTGAGTTAACGAGTAATTTGAGGGTTTCTGGAAACGCCTGGAAACATCTGGATGTTTGGCTCCAAAACATTGAACCTGAATCTTTCTCTGCTGGGCTCCTTGTTCTGTCTGCAGGTACAAACTGAGAGTCTGACATAATTAACCTCGTTACGTCTGAGACGGTAATTAACCAAAAAAAGAAAATTAACGAGCGAACGAGGACGAACGAGACAGAGAGAGAAACACACCAACAAAACACCAAGGAGAAGAAGAGGGAGGATGAAGAGGAGGATGAAGAGGAGGATGAAGAGGAGGATGAAGAGGAGGATGAAGAGGAGGATGAAGAGGAGGATGAAGAGGAGGATGAAGGCTCGTGTTGGTGTGTGAGGTCGGAGTTGTTTACGCCCTGAGTTCAGTCTTGCAGGCTTTTACAAGGTGTTGGCTCACAGACTGACCTTTGACCTCTGAGCTGAATATTTCCCCCTCCAGAGCCGAACGTGCCGATTATGTGTGTGTGTGTGTGTGTGTGTGTGTGTGTGCGTGTGTGTGTGTGTGTGCATCCATTAACATGTTCGACACCCACAATCCTCGGAGGCGTCCTTTAAAACCGAGAGGTGGAAGATTTGAAAACAGCTTCGAGGTGAACGAAGAAAAAAAACTTTAAAGTTTATCAAGTCAAACTGAACTACGAACAGAAAGAACTACAAAACCCACAGACAGAGCCATGAGAACTACAAACTCCCACAGGAAGTTCAGACTGAGTCATCTGATTGGACGAGAGTTCCATGAGCAGCTGTTCTAACGTTATGTTAGCGTTACATTGACGTTATGTTAGCGTTACATTAACGTTATGTTAGCGTTACATTAACGTTAAACCGTCTGCGCTGTCCCTTTAAGAAGCATGACATTACGTTGACACACAGCTGATTGGTTCTCGACCTCGACCCCTCCCACATCTTCAGGATGAACCGGACCTGACCCAACACAGAGATGATGTCATCCAGGTCAGACACACCTGCTCCCAGCATGCCTCACTGAGGGGGGGTCAGGCATGCTGAGGCGTGCTGGAGGCGACCCCCTCGAGGAAACACTCCCCCCCTCCTCCTCCTCCTCCTCCTCTTTCTCCTCCTCCTCCTCCTCTCAAACTGTTCTGATCAGATAAATTACCCACAATCCTTCACTTCATTCAGGTTCAGACCCAAACCCGGGTCCAGGGGGAGAAAACCTGATCTCTGAATCAGGATTCGATCTCCTCTCTTCTTTAAAATCTCAGTTTCTCCCCCCTGAGGGGCTGCAGGTCCCCCGGTGCAGCTGCAGGAGGTGGGGGAGGTGTTGGGGTTGCAGTTAATGAGAGGAGCCTGGAGGAAGGAGGCGCCGCGATGAGCTGCAGCTGTCCAATACTTTGGTAATCGAGTATTCCATCGAATACTTTGGTAATCGAGTATTCCATCCAATATTTTAGTAATCGAGTATTCCATCCAATATTTTGGTAATCGAGTATTCCATCCAATATTTTAGTAATCGAGTATTCCATCCAATACTTTGGTAATCGAGTATTCCATCGAATATTTTAGTAATCGAGTATTCCATCCAATACTTTGGTAATCGAGTATTTCCATTGATTAAATCGGATGAAATGATTACCGTAAGTATAGAGCGAGCTGAAAATAAGCCGCAGGTTGTTATGTTAAACGAGTTTTACACAGAAGATTCGTTTGATTTTAATTTTAATACCAACGTTGTTTGTATCAGTTACTCAGGATGCTGCAGTCCCTCGCCGCACAAAAACTCAGCACCAATCGATGCCCACAGCAGGACCTCCCCCCCTCCCTCGCTCACCCCTCCCTCCCTCCCACCCCCTCTCTTCCTCACCCCCCTCTCACCCTCACCCCCCCATCCTCCCCGTCCATAACCCCCCTCTCATCCGCACACCCCCCCTCTCCTCCTCACCCCCCTTCTCTCCTCACCCCCCTCCTCCTCCTCCCACACCCCCCCACTCACGAGCCACATTAATCTGAGGCATAGCTCTGAGGCCCGGGCTGCGACACAAAAACTACAAAAACTACAAAAAAACACAACAACCACAAAACCCCAGAGAAAAAAAAATTCAAACCTGACTAGACCTCTCCTCTCCGTCTTCTCCCCTCCTCCTCCTCCCTCCTCTCTCTCCCTCCCCTCATCCTCACCTCGTCTTGTCCTCCCCTCCCCTTCTCTCCCCCGCTCTCCTCCTCCCCTCTCCTCCTCCTCTCCTTCCTCCTCTCCTACCCCTCCTCCTCTCCTCCCTCCTCCCTCCCCCCTCCTCCTCTCCTCCCCTCTCCTCCTCCCCTCCCCTCTCCCCCCCGCTCCTCGCACTCCTCCTCCTCTCCTCTTCCATCCCTACCGTCTCCTCCTCCTCTCCTCCACTCCTCCTCTCCTCTCCTCCTCCCCTCTCCTTTCCTCCTCTCCTCTTCTCCTCCTCTCCTCTCCTCTCCCCTCCTCCTCCTCCTCTCTCCTCTCCTCCTCCTCTCCTCCTGAACATCTCGATCGATGTTGGAGGATCAGGTCTTGAATCCTCTTTAAGCCTCAGAGAGGAGGAGAGCAGTGAATTGTGGGAAACCCTCCTCTGAGGAGTCAGACGATGCCATCTTAAAAATCTGGAAACTCTTCAAGGTTTTCAAGGCTCCAGTCCAGCCCACAAACAGCTGAGCAGGCCCTGCTCTTTAGACGACACATTTATAATAAAACAAACGTTTTCTGAGCGTTCTCGTGGCGTTTGGCAGCTCGTGTTTAAACACTTGCCTCGTCTCACATTCATGAACGCTGCTGGCACGCCGAGCGCGCTCAGACGCCGCCGCCGTGTGCAAATCAGATGTGCACAATATGGCCGCCGCGCTGGCAGGAGGAGCGGGAAGAAGGCGCTGTGAAGACGCCACCTGTCGGGTTCAGCCTCACGATGCCTTCAGGGACGCACCGGTTTGTTGTTTCCTATCAATCAACTCCAGTCAGATGTTCACGTTTCTCAGTGGATTCAAGGAAACCTGGAAATCCTGGAGTCTTACATTACTGCTGCATATTTGACAAAACATTCTTCCTTTTAGTTTTTATGTTTTCCTGTGTCAAATAATAACCCTTAAATAACTTTTAAATAACCCTTAAATAACCCTTAAATAACCCTTAAACAACGTTCTTTGTTATATTAACATATTTTCTCAGGTCGTTACTTTGGTAACGGCTGAAAAAACAAAATCACCAGATGACTAACGTTAATGTAACGTTAATATTAGAACAGCTGTGAAGTGATCAGCGCTCGTCCAATCAGATGGCTTGCTGGAGATGAACTGTGGTCCTGACATCACTGACATCTTGTCTGAACGTGCTCAGAGGACCGGCTGGATTTAAAGTGGACCTGCAGACTGAACGTTGCGTTTGAGGTGTGTTGGACAGTGAGATGCCGTCACTCCTGAGTGATTCGGACTCAGACGATGTTTCGGAGGTGAACACGCTCTCCGATAACAACAGGCTCTATTCACAACACGCCGCCGTGTGGAAGCACAGCTCGCCACTCTTGTCAGTCGTATCTGTAAATGGGATCACAGATTAGCATTGCAATAGGAGGCGGCAGCGGCGGCGGCCGGACCGTCCATTGTGAGCGTCCGCCTCGTCCCTCCTCGGAGGCGGCGCCTCCAACAAAGAAGGAAGGAAGCGTGATAAAGTGTTAAACAGACAGCCTGAACACGCTCGCCTCTTTCACGGCTCCACGCAATGACATTTACTTATCACGCTAAACAGCCTCCATCTGACCTTTCTGCTACTTTGAATGACATCTGGATATTCTGACGGGATAATCGGGACAGTAAAAGCACCGATCGGCCAGATAAAGAGGACGCACGCGTGGACGTTTAACTCTGGACAATGAGTCTGAAGGACGATCACGGAAAGCTGCTCTGCAGAACGAGACAAAGAAACTTCCAGGACAAGAGTTCAGGAGCCTCCAAACACCAAATGTCAGCTTTGATTTGGACTCCAAGACTCTGTCCTCTAAGACTGTGTCCTCTAAGACTCTGTCCTCTAAGACTGTGTCTTCTAAGACTGTGTCCTCTAAGACTGTGTCCTCTAAGACTGCGTCCTCTAAGACTCTGTCCTCTAAGACTGCGTCCTCTAAGACTGCGTCCTTTAAGACTGTGTCGTCCAAGACTGCGTCCTCTAAGACTGTGTCCTCCAAGACTGTGTCCTCTAAGACTCTGTCCTCTAAGACTGCGTCCTCAAAGACTGCGTCCTCTAAGACTGTGTCCTCCAAGACTGCGTCCTCTAAGACTGCATCTTCTAAGACTGCGTCCTCTAAGACTGCGTCCTCTAAGACTCTGTCCTCTAAGACTGTGTCCTCTAAGACTGCGTCCTCTAAGACTCTGTCCTCTAAGACTCTGTCCTCTTGTTGCACTGGTAAACGCTCCTCCTTATTGAAGGCTCATTTCAATGATGTCCGTCAACACGAGGCTCTAAAAACACCGACCATGAAAAACTACAACTCCCTTCATCCCGGCAGGAGCCTGAGTGAGTATCGGACGTTGTGATTGGTGAGTCTTACCGGTGTAGACGAAGCGACCCGGCGCTCCTTTGCAGAACTGTTTGGATTTGTAGGACAGCGTGACCTCGACGACCCCGGGGATGTGACGAGGGGGAGTCTGGACCCGGATGGCGTGAGGGGTGATGAGCTGGGTGATAAAACAAACGCACACAGACAAAGTGGGTCAGAGCTCGAAACTGTGAGGCGACAGATTTGAACCTGTGAACATCAGGTAACACTGATGATGAGTTAAACTTCAGCGAGACTCGACTGCTTTCAACGCTCACACCTGAACTTCTTTAAACAGGTCAAGGCCGACCCGCGAACACGTTTCTCTCTCTAACTGGGTCAGCCTGCGTTCAGAGGGATGCTGGGCTTTGGAGTCCGTCTGCCCGCCGCCAGACGACGCTGATCAAAGTGAGGAGCTCCGTCAGCGGCGTGTGATGTGAAGCGAGGAGCGCGTGGAGCTACATCACGCCTCCTTCCTCCCCCGCCAGGTGTTCTGCTCTTCTGGACCCGCTTCAATATTTCATGGTGTGCCGTATGCTCCGCAACTCCAACTAAATCTACATATTTTTGGGGGCACGGCAGAGCGGCAGATACAGACGCAGGTGTTTCTACGACTGTGTGAGTGTGTGTCGATGAGTGTGTGTGTGTGTGTGTGTGTGAGTGTGTGAGTGTGTGTGTGTGTGTGTCGATGATGAAGATGAAGAATATGATGTACGTTATGTGCAGCTGCTCTCTGAGTTTCTCTGACTCTGCTGTCACAGTTTGACTCAAACTACAACATTTGTGTGCCTGATGTTTTCTGCCCGGCAACAAGCTGCAGTCGACCAATCAGAGCAGAGCATCAAACAGCAGCTGTCTGTCAGTGAAAGGTCACCTTCGAACCAGCGACCACGATCACCAAACTGAAGGTCCTGTCAATGAACGCAGAGGATCTGAAACATCCTCAGATCTTCCTCAACACTTCCATATAGAATTAATGTGGACTATAAATCTGACAGCTTCAGCACAATCTACAATTTGATGATCAGATTATTTCTGTACAGTCAAATTTGTGGCACAGAGAGCAGTTCAACGTTATTTTAATGACTGTAGCGGTCAAACATTCTGTCCATAAGCGGCCATGTTAAAGTTTCCCGCTCTTTTTTTCCCGCTCTTTTTTCACTCTCTTGTGCTTTGAACTGTCATTCTCTGCGAGGTCAATATTCACTATTCCCCATACTTATTATTCTATACTCCTCCCTCAGTTTGGGTCGCACAAACACAAAAAAGGTCTCAAAGCGACCGGCTCGGTCGGGAATGCTGAGCTGTGACTTTTCTCAGAGTTTCACCAAAAAAACACACCAACGTTTACAATGGGTGTGTATTGGTAGAATGAGTGCGTGACATCATCACTAGAGTGGAGAGGGAGAGAAACATTTGTCAAAAAATACATTTGCAAACGGCTCTCGCGGCCACAAATGTCACTCTACAGAAATAATTTCTACATAGAAACGTAGGAAAATTCATGGGCTACGCAGCGATATCACTGCTGAAGCTGTCAGACTTATAGTTTTGTCGGGAGACGCACTGATGCGCCAGGATCACCCACCGACAGCCCCATCTACTCCCATGTAAACTGGAGGAGAAATTTCCCAAAGGAGCACGGGGCACCTGTTCTTTCTCTCTCTCCCCAGGTCACATTTTTTAACTTCACACACTGAAATTCAGCATTCACATGGTCGACAAGATGAGGATGCTCACGGTCATTTGGGCTTTTTGATACCACCTACCGTTTGGCATTAGTGTCCACTAGTTGGAGGGGCTTCATTTAGAGATTTTCTGTGTCTCTCAGCAGTCACTCACACACAGACAGAGCACAGCTGCAGTTAATGCTCTGACCTGCAGCTGACCCTGGTTGCTCGGCAACCTCAAGCTGCCTTTGACTGACTTTAAGTCTCTGTGCTGCTGCAGTGTCAGTAATAATGTCTGTCAGACACACTCTACATTTATTTAGAAACAAATATTTTATAATATATAATTAATTGAATTGAAGTTAACTAATGAATTAATTTAACTTGTAGGATCTTAAAGACGTTGATCTCACCTCGCTCCAGACCAGCATAGTGCCGAACACGACCTGCAACCCGTCGAAGAAGTTGTCCCCAATGAGGATGACAGTGGCTCCGCCGGTCGTCCAGCCTTCGCTCGGGCTGATGGCTTTGATGCATGGCGTGGCTGCTTCGGAAACACAGGCAACATACGGCAACATGAGTGATACAGTTAGAAACACAGGCAACATACGGCAACATGAGTGATACAGTTAGAAACACAGGCAACATACGGCAACATGAGTGATACAGTAGATAAAGAGCTTCATAAACTTGAAGAGCTAACTTTTTTCCTGGTTGGATCACAGTGTCAGAAAGCTGCGCTGACCTCTGACCTTGACCTCTGACCTTGACCTCTGACCTCCGTTCTGAAACCTGACTTCAGGTCTTGCACCAAACTTGCTGATTATTGGATTTATGGAGCTCTCAGCGAGCGCTCGCTCCACAGCGGCTCCACGTGACCTGATTGGTTTTTCCGATGCTGCATGGATCAATACGGGGCTCCACATAAACGCCGTCTCCACCAGGACGAGACTGACGGACGGAGTTAAGTCGAGTCAGCCAGGCGGACGGAGGGAGGAACGCGGAGCTGAAACAGGACGAGGCTCCGCAGGTTTACAGCCTCTTCCCGGACCGGGAGGCGTTTTATTGGAGGATGATTTGATATTCCAGGCAGAGCTCGGAGCTTCTTTTGTTTACTACGTGATGTGAGCCATAAAGAGAATATTAAACATTACAGACAGTGCTCACTGACACAGCAGGCAGTCAGGAATCTGAGAGGACTCATATTTGAGTTTCTGTAAGGAACAGTTGACTTCATGCTCACCTGACTCAGTGGTATGAGTTTAAAGAACTTTACAAGTTCTTTGTGCAGTGAACATGTGAATCATCAGCTGACCTGACACCTGTGACCCCGCCCACCTGTCAATCAAAGCGTCCACGCTCTTAACCCTGCATAACTTTAAGCCTTAATATAATGTGAACAGGTGAGTTGTATATAAATTCACCCTCAGTACAGTTGTCATGAACGGGGAAATTAGCTACAGAGACCAAAACTGTTTTTTGTACCAGGCTGTAAACATGTTTATTTCTGCTGTGAAGTTGGACATTTGGACATGGGGACTTATGGAGACTGACTCACTTCTGGAGCCAGCCTCAGGTGGACAACAAGAGGAACTCCAGGTTGTGTCTTCAGGTCACAGACACGGAGGCTTGTCATTGGTTAATAGCAGGTGTGAATAGACTCTCAGATTTAGACTTTCAGGTAAACTCTGGACTCCTGGTCCTGGTCTCAGTCTCAGTCTCAGTCTCAGTCTTGGTCTCCCTGCTGGTGACATCACTAACTTCTGAAAGTGACTCCAGATAAATGGCAGCAGAGCGTCAGCTGAGGTTCCTTCTTTTGTCAGAGTAGTAAACAGACAGAGGAGCGGGAGGTGGAGAGTTTGATGGTGGAGCCACTGAGGGTCGACAAAGGCGGAGCAGATGTTAGGGTTTTATCGGCTTCCAGTCTGGATGAGATGAAAGGCGCCGAGCTTCCCTCTGCGGGCTGGGTCCAGGACCAGAACCAGCGGGCCCTGTTTGGGCCCTGCAGGCCGCCGTACAGTGCACTCAGCTTGCACATGAATGTTAAAGTGCTGATCCGATGAGTTCCTTCCGAGTCTCGAGGTGTTAACACAGGTGAGAAAGAAGAACATCTTCACCTCGCTGAGTGACAGATTGGTGTCAAACAACAGCGTTTGTTTCATCCCCCTGGATGTGCCAGACAGGTGGGGTTTGCCGCACAAAGTGAATTAAAGCGTGGAAAAAGTTTGAGCCACCGCAGGAGGTCAGCTTACTCTGCTGTTTCTTTGATCAACAACCTTATCCTGTCTCAAACGCCCCCGGTGTGATAAACACCACCCGCCTCGTGCTGCAAGTAGGTTAAACCAAACGAGACAGTTACATCATCGACTCCAGGAAGAGCCTCAAAACTTTAAAATGAGTCGAGGAAACTTCCGAGGACACCGTGACGTCTGGGACGACGCCAGGCTGTGAAGTCACTTTGTTTCAGGGTTTGTTTTACTCACATTGACGTCCCAGAAGGGTGGAGATTACCTCCTAAGACTACACGACGAGCGTGAAGAAGGCGAGGAGTCAGTTTAGAAAGTTTTACCTGACCCACCCGTCTGGTGTTCCCAGCTGATTAAAACAAGCACACACACTGGAAAAGCCTCAAAACTTTAAAGTGAGTTTGGGGAAACTGTGGCAGTTTGTTTTACTCTGCTGGATGTCCCAGAGGGGCGGGAAATGTGTCTGAAGTTTGGACAAAAGTTTTGAAAGTTGGTTTAGTCACTAAGATTTTATCAGATGCCCCAACGCGGTGATCCCACCCGTCTGGTGTTCCAGGTGGATTAAAACAAGAGATTCAGGCTTGTTTTATTCACAGGTGGGGTTCAGACCGTCTTCTTTTCTGACGTCCCGCTATGGTAAGCTCCACCCACCTGGCATTCCAAGTCAGTTAAAACAAACAAAACTGTTTTATCCTGCTGCACGTCCCAGAGACAGACTAATACCTTTATCATAAGCTCCACCCGTCTGGTGTATGAAGCAGAAAAAAAGAAACAAGTTTTAAACTTTAAAGTGATTTGAGGAGAAACTGCCGATGAAGCTGGTTTGTAAAGTTAAAGGAGGCGGGGAGGAGGGGCGGGGTATCGATCAGTTCACGTTTGATTGGATCAAACACACTGTGAGTTTGTTTTACTCTCCTGTCGGTGCCAGATGGGCGGAGCTTTACAAACAGACAAAGAAAAATTAGATATAATATAGAATCAATAAAAAGTCTGATGTTCTGATGCTCTCTGGTCCTGGCATGGTTAAGCTCCACCCATCTGGCTCTCAAAGTAGGCCGAATCAAACGAGAGACTTATGTCATCGCTCCTGGCGTGGCGTGGTGGGGCGGGCAGGTTTTATGAGCGGGGACAGGACGAAGAGGCATTAAAGTTTACAACTTCAGAGGAAATGTTACCGCTGAGCTCCGGCGCTCAGAGTCGAGTTTCATCGTGTGAAGTTTATACGCTTTTTATTTGGTCGCTGCGGACGCTCGAAGAACGGAGCATTTGTTCACCGTCACCTCCCAGCGGGGCGGGGACGGAGACCTGCCAGCTGCAGCGTTTCACTTCAGAGCTGACGGCCACGTTAAACACTACTTCAACTAATTTCCTCCATCGCTGGTTTTTTGGCTTCAGTCACGATGTGACCCGACTGTTCCAGCATCTGTGATTTACAGAGTTAATGATGGACAGTGAAGTAAACTGTAGCTGCTGTTAGCTCAGTTCGTCAGCTTGGCGGTGAGCTCAGAGCGACGGGTACCCGTCGCTCTGAGCTCACCGCCAAGCTGACGAACTGAGTGTTTGTACCAGGATAAAGAAGAAGAAGAGGAGGTAACCAGGCTCAGCAGCCTCTATGGACATGATGGCAGAGGAGCAGAGAGTGAAGAGCAGATATCAGCTGCTGCTGGGGACCTGGTTGATGATTGGCTGTTCGATCAAACACTGAGTCATGTGATGTTTTTGTCTCT
>NC_040011.1:9453271-9458271 GCF_000972845.2 Larimichthys crocea | reverse complement strand
AAGCGACAGAGATCGAGAGCGGACGACGTTAAACATCTAGAACCCATCGCATTAAATAAAAAAGCTGAGCATATACAAATGCTCTGGTTAGCGCTGTTTAGCTCTGTTAGCTCCTCTCTGTTCACACATTTAAAAAACACAAGCAAGAAGTCACTAGCTAACAAGACTAACCATAGAAGCGAACAGAGCTAACGTATGTAGATAACATATCTAACCATAGAGCTGACATAGAGCTAACCATGGAGCGAACTAGGCTTAACCATAGAGCTAACAGAGCTAACCATAGAGCTAACCATGAGCTAACTAACTAACTAGACACAGAGGCTAAACACATGCTACCTAGAGCTACTAGAGCAACGAGCTAACCATACTAAGGCTAAGCCTGTCATACCTAGAGCTAACAGAGCTAACCATAGGCTAACAGAGAGCTAACCTAGGACAAGCCATAGAGCTGATGCTACAGAGCTAACAAGAGCTAACCATAGAGCTTAAATAGAGTAAACCATACTAACGAGCACTATAACAGAGCTAACCATGGAGCTAACAGAGCTAACCACAGAGCTAACAGAGCAACAGGAGCTAACCAGAAGCTAACCAGAGCTTACAAGCTCAGTAACGCATGGAGCTAACAGAGTTAACCATAGAGCTAACTAGAGCTAACCTAGAGCTAACCATGGAGCTACCAGACTAGCCATGGAGCTAACAGCAAAGTAACCTAGACTAGCTAACATAGATCTAACAAGCTAACAGAGCTAACCATGGAGCTAAGGAACCAGAGCTAGAGTAACCATAGAACTAGAGGAAACTAACCAGGAGCTACAGAACATAGACAACATAGCTATGCAATTGGATTTGATGATTTTAAGTGGAATTATTATTATTATTATTATTAATTATTATTATTATTATTATTATGATGATTATTGTCAGAGCCTTCTCTGTTTCAGGTCCTGCTGTGTCATCGTTTCGTTTCCTTTAATTTGAACTGATGTGTTTCTTTTAATGAATCTGTAATAATTATCTAATTAATTAAGATATTAATCTTTAATAAAGTCTGATCATGTGACACGAATCGATGAATCCTGAAACAAAGTTTGAACATAAAAGTGTCCAAGCTGCTTCTGTGTGTGTGTGTGTGTGTGTGTGTGTGTGTGTGTTGTGTGTGTGTGTTGTGTGAGAGAGAGTTTGAGCAGAACTCCCATAATTAGATTTATACTGCATGAGAGAGGGAAACACACACTCACACACCAACACACCATACACACACCACGGTGAAACTCCGGTTCCCTCACTCAGCTGTATTTTGGCACGTTTTGTCAGACGAGTCAGCATATTTGGTCTCTGCGATTTGAAAAGTCATCTTTGTGACGCAAACACGGCATAAGACACTGAGAGTGTGTGTGTGTGTGTGTGTGTGTGTGTGTGTGGTGTGTGTTTGTGTGGTCGTGGATGACTTTAAAAATGAGGTGGAAATCTGAGAAAGATTCAAAATTCATGGAAAAAACATCCGAGAACGTCGACAGAAAACACACCGCGAGCACGCCGACAGCCAATCAACACACAACAGTGTAACACACACACACACACACACACACACACAGTGAAGTGACACACACAAACACCGTGTAAAACCACAGTGTAACACACACAGTCACACAAGTGTAAATGCTGTGTTCTCCACAGACAGCAGTCAGTGAAGCACCCGCTCTCTTTCTTAAACCGTGAAGCGTCTCCGTTTAGCGACCAGCAGACGCTGGTCCCAGGCCGAGCTGCAGCCCCGGGGGATCAGGGAGTTGTAGTGTAGCTGGGCGCGTCGTGGTGGACAGATTGGCAGCATATTCGCAACCAGAGGGAGCTCGAGCCAAGCAGTCTGCCACCAGATCAACCGTCAGCAGACGACCAACACGGAGAAATATGCAGGCAGAGGGAGGCCCTGAAAACGGCCTGGAAAACAGCCTGGAAAAAGTTCAGCTCAGTCGTGGGAAAAAGAGAGGGCACATCAGGCCTGAACTAAAAGAAGTAAATAACTCTAGCCGTTGGATTGTCTTTTATGTAAACATGCAAATAATTGGTGGCAGAAAACTCCAGCAACCTTTTAAGGGCCTTCCAGGGAACTGCCAGGAACAAACATGTGACTGAACTGATCCGACAGCGTCAGCATCAAGCTGGCATGTTGCGTTGCGTCATGTTTTTAGAGTCCTGCTCTCTTTAAATTCTATTTTCTGGCTGTTCTCCTCCTTGAACATTGTTCCAGGAGACTCGGAGGTTCGAACATCCTTACTGAGTCAACGGCTCAAGGGTGAGGGGGTTCAAGGTCCGTTCGCTGGTTTTCAGGAAACTAACTTTGTTGTGGTAAAAGGTCCCAGAATGCACTCGGGCTGACACGTTGTTCCTGTCGGCTCGAAGCGTCAGCGCGATCAAATCCCCTCCGGAACCGCCTCCTGCAGAGACCGGATCGGACTCAGGACTGGCGGTAGTTTCATCACAGTGCCAGCTGCTCAAAGGCTCCCTCGGCAAGCTCTAGAGGTCAGACCCATCGAAAGGAAAGGTCACTTGATTCAAGTCAGAGCAGGAGGCAGCAGAGGGAGGACGCCGAACACAAGCCCGACTGAAAACACCTTCATGAGGTCTCGACCGCTGACATCACAGAGCGACTCCTTCAGTCCGCAGAGCTCCCCTTCAGACTCGCAGAGCACTCCTTCCAGTCCAGAGCCGCTCTTCAAGCAGCAGAGCCTCCTTCAACTGCAGAGCGCTCCTTCCAGCTCCAGAGCCTCCTTCAGCTCGCAGAGCCCCTTCACGCGACTCCTAGTCGCAGAGCGCCTCCTTTCAGCTCGCAGACGCTCCACCGCAGAGCCGCTCCCTCGCACCTCCTTCAGCTCGAGCCAGGTTCGCCTGCAGCGCAGAGGCTCTCAGCCCAGAGCCTCTTCGGCGAAGCCCGTCCCTGCAGAGTGCGATAACTAGAGGTCAGGCCGAAGCGCTCCGCTGTGTTCAGCTCAGTTCTGAGACAGAACCAGGAAAACTTCCGTGACAAGCGTCGAGGACGACAAGCTCGATCGATGCATAAAAGCAAAAAGAACATTTGATATTCGTGTTTACTGAAGTCCTCCGGTTGTTTACCTAAAGTCTCCGGTTGTTCTAAGTCCCGTTGTACGGTCTCCGGTTGTTTGAGTTCTGCCTAGAAGTCTCCGGTTGTTGTGTACCTGAAGTCTCCATGATTTAATCTTCCGGGTTGTTGTTTACCTGAAGTCTCCGGTTGTTGTGTTTACCTAAAGTCTCCGGTTTGTTTACCTGAAGTCTCCGGTTGTTGTTTACCTGAATCTCCCGGTTGTTTGTTTACCGTGAAGTACTAACACGACTGAGCGTTTATATGTTTATCATCTTTATTTAGCTGGACGTCAGTCCACTTGTCACGCTGGTCATCACGTAAAGATTGCGGGACTCTCGCTGACATCAATCATCACGTCGCTGCAAGCGTGAAGCTCGCCTCTCGTAAGTGACAGTTAATGGTTTGGTCTGAGTACTTCATGTATTTAGATATTTGTGATGTATTTTATGAGCACTCACTGAGCTCTCAAATTCCTTAACGTGTTACAATGAATTAACTTATAAAACCAACAGGTCGGTAAACAGTTCAATCACTTTTATAACGCTGTTTGCTCTTCGCTCACTCGCAGCACACAGTACATACAGTACTACTAAAGTACTACTACAGTACTACTCGTCCGTGTACTTTAAGGAGCCAGCACAGTAAAGTTCCTGTGCACAGAATTCAAAGATTATCGTCATGTATACAGCATAGTACAATACGTACTTATAGTACATACAGTACTAAGTAACATGTTAGTACATATATACAGTTAATACAACACATGAAAAACATGTAACATACTTCCAATAACAGAGATCGCTGTAAATACTGAAGTAATACTACAAAGGGAAAAAAACAACACAAGTAAAAGACGTAAACTACAAATACTGCTAATGACTCGTATTATATATATATATCATATAATATATTACTAGATAATAGAATAGATCTATATATAATAATAATCGTATCGATATCTATAGATCATTAGTACATACATAGTGCTGTCCAACGTCACGTCGTCCATTTTGTTCGTTACTTTTAAAGAATTACCGCGTTACAAAAATTAACGCGTTTAGTGATTTCCTTCCGGCGGCCGCCATTTTATGGATGGGGCAAAGTCGGGTCTTTGTTTCCCGAGATATTAGTGTGTGTGTGAATGGGTGTATACTGAGGCATTAACTTAAAGCCGCACGAGACTGCCGCCCTGGCGGGATCGCCCACAGTGCCCATAGCTAAACCCGGCCCTGCTTGTTTAGTGTTAACGGCAGATCTGCCACATCCACTGGCGGACACGTTAACGTATCGCAGCAACGGACCAACCTGGCTCAATGAGGCGTCTATGGTGATAGATGTCTATGATCGACACTAACTAAAGGAGATTCCTGTGCATATATGTCTGATGATCTGCCTAACTAAAGAGAAGTCTATGTATATATGTCGATGCTCTACCGAACTAAAGGAAAGTCCCTAGTATATGTCGATGATCTAGCCTTAACTAAGGAAGTCAGTATAGATGTCTTGATCTATCCTAACTAAAGGAGAGTCTATGTATATATGTCCTATGATCTAGCCTAACTAAAAGGAGCGTCTATGTATAGATGTCTATGATCTATCCTAACTAAGGAGAGTCTGTGCATATTGTCGATGATCTATCTAACTAAAGGAGAGTCTTTGTATCATTGTCTATGATCTATCCTAAACTAAAGGAGAGTCTGGGTATATATGTCCTATGTCTATCCTAACTAAAGGAGAGTCTGTGTATATATATCTATGATCTATCCCTACTAAGAGGCCTATGGCAGAAAGAGTGGATAAAGTAGACTTTATGGAAACATTTCATTTTAAAAAGTTGCTGACAAAAACAAGGCAATTTTGCAAGTTTGCAAATCCGAATTTAAATTCCACAGAA
>NC_040011.1:9445122-9450122 GCF_000972845.2 Larimichthys crocea | reverse complement strand
GAGACTCGGAGGTTCGAACATCTTACTGAAGGTCAACGGCTCACAGGGTGAGGGGTCAAAGGTCGTTCGCTGTGTTTTCAGGAAACTAACTTTGTTGTGTAAAAGTCCCAGAATGCACTCTGTCTGCACGTTGTTCCTGTCGGCTCGAAGCTTCAGCGCTGATCAAATCCTCCAAATCCTCCAAACCCTCCAAACCGCCTCCTGCAGAGACCGGACCGGACTCAGAGACTGGGAGGTTTCATCACAGTCCAGCTGCTCAAAGGCTCCTCGGCAGCTCTGAGGTCAGACACCTCGAAAGGAAAGGTCAGCTGATTCAAGTCAGAGCAGGAGGCGCAGAGGGAGGGAGGGACGCCAACACACGAAGCCAACGTGAAAACCTTGATGAGGTCTCGACCCGCTGACTCACAGAGCGCCTCCTACAGCTCACAGAGCCTCCTACAGCTCGCAGAGCGCCTCCTTCAGGTCGCAGAGCCTCCTTCAGCTCGCAGAGCCTCCTTCAGCTCGCAGAGCCTCCTTCAGCTCACAGAGCGCCTCCTTCAGCTCGCAGAGCGCCTCCTTCAGCTCGCAGAGCCTCCTTCAGGTCGCAGAGCCTCCTTCAGGTCGCAGAGCGCCTCCTTCACCTCGCAGAGCCTCCTTCAGGTGGCAGAGCCTCCTTCAGGTCGCAGAGCGCCTCCTTCAGCTCGCAGAGCGCCTCCTTCAGCTCGCAGAGCCTCCTTCAGGTCGCAGAGCCTCCTTCAGGTCGCAGAGCCTCCTTCAGCTCGCAGAGCGCCTCCTTCAGCTCGCAGAGCCTCCTTCAGGTCGCAGAGCCTCCTTCAGGTCGCAGAGCGCCTCCTTCAGCTCGCAGAGCCTCCTTCAGGTCGCAGAGCCTCCTTCAGCTCGCAGAGCCTCCTTCAGCTCGCAGAGCGCCTCCTTCAGCTCGCAGAGCCTCCTTCAGCTCGCAGAGCCTCCTTCAGCTCGCAGAGCGCCTCCTTCAGCTCGCAGAGCGCCTCCCTCACCTCGCAGAGCCTCCCTCACCTCGCAGAGCCTCCTTCAGCTCGCAGAGCCTCCTTCAGGTCGCAGAGCCTCCTTCAGGTCGCAGAGCCTCCTTCAGCTCGCAGAGCGCCTCCTTCAGGTCGCAGAGCCTCCTTCAGGTCGCAGAGCGCCTCCTTCAGCTCGCAGAGCGCCTCCTTCAGCTCGCAGAGCGCCTCCTTCAGGTCGCAGAGCCTCCCTCACCTCGCAGAGCTGCAGAGCTGAACTCTGAGCAGCGTTCAGGAGCACGAAGACGCTCCGCTGTGTTCAGCTCATGTTCTGAGACAGAACCAGGAAACTTCCGTACAGAGCGTCGGAGGACGAGCAGCTCGATCGATGCAGAAAAGCAAAAAGAACATTTGATTTGAAGTCTCCGGTTGTTTACCTGAAGTCTCCGGTTGTTTGTTTACCTGAAGTCTAACACGACTGAGCGTTTATATATTTATCATCTTTATTTCAGCTGGACTTCAGTCACTTGTCACTGCTGTCATCACGTAAAGATTGCGGGACTCTCGCTGATCATCATCACTCCAGCATCATGAAGCGTGAAGCTCGGCCTCTGTAAGTGACGTTAATGGTTTGTCTGAGTACTTCATGTATTTAGATATTTATGTATTTATGATTCACTCACTGAGCTCTAAATTCTTAACGTGTTCAACATGATTAACTTATAAAACCAACAAGGTCGTTAAACATTTCAATCAATGTTTAACGCGGTTTGCTTCTTCTCTCACCGCAGCACATCCGTACTACAGTACTACTACAGTACTACTACAGTACTACTACAGTACTACTGTTGACTTTAAGGAGCCAGCAACAGTAACAGTCTGTGCACAGAATTCAAAGATTTATCAGTCATGTATTTACAGCATAGTACATACAGTACTATAGTACATACAGTACTATAGTACATGTAGTACAGTATATACAGTTACTACAATACTACATGAAAAACAGTGAACAGTACTTTCAATACAGAGATCCTGTAAATACTGAAGTAATACTACAAAAGGAAAAAAACAACACAAGTAAAAGACTGAAACTACAAATACTGCTAATACTACTATATATATATATACATACATACATACATACATACATACATACATATACATATATATACTAGTGCTGTCAAAATTAACGCGTTAATTTTGTCGATTAATTTTAAAGAATTAACGCGTTAAAAAAAATTAACGCAATTAACACGGCTTTGTTTACTTCCGGTGGCGGCCGCCATTGTGGATGTGGCAAAGTAGAGCTTTGTTTCCCAGATATATTAGTGTGTGTGTGTGAATGGGTGTATAAGAGGCATTAACTTAAAGCCCTCACGGAGACTGCGCCCTGGGTGGTCGCCCACATTGCCCACAGCTAAAACCGGCCCTGCTCGTATTAGTTTACGGGCAGATCTGCCACATCCAATATGGCGGACACGTTAAACGTATCGCAGCAACGGACCAACCTGGCTCAATGAGGCAGTTATGGTAGTAGTATGTCTATGATCGTATCACTAACTAAAGGAAGATCCTGTGCATATATGTCTATGATCTACCTACACTAAAGGAAGTCTGATGTATATAGTGTCATGCTAGCTACCGAACTAAAGAAGTCTATGTATATGTCATAGGATCTAGCCTAACTAAGGAGAGTCTGTCATAGTATGTCTGATCTATCCTAACTAAAGGAGAGTCTATGTATATATGTCCTATATCTAGCCTAACAAAGGAGGTCTATGTATAGATTGTCTATAGATCTATCCTAACTAAAGGAGAGTCTAGTCATATGTGTCGATAGGATCTATCCTAAACTAAAGGAGAGTCTTGTGTATCATTGTCTATGATCTATCCTAAATAAAAGGGAGAGTCTGGTGCATAATGATGCTGCCTAACTGGGTCTGGATTGGCTATGACTATCTAAGCGTAAGAGTCTGTGTGATATATCTATGAATCTATCCTAACTAAAGGATCTTGGGAAAGAGTGGATAAAGGAGGACTTTTGGAAACAGTTTCATTTTAAAAAGTTGCTGACGTGACAAAACAAGGCAATTTGCACAGTTTGCAAAGCTGAATTTAAATGCCACAGAACATCAGTGGATCAGTTCATGATGGAGAAGGTGAGCTGGGACGAGGAGACGAGGGGCCGAGGGGGACGAGGGGACGAGGGGACGCGGGGAGCGGCGACGAGGGACGAGGGTACGAGGAGACGAGGGGACGGGAGACGCGGGGTACGAGGGACGATGGAGACGAGGGGACGAGGAGGACGAGGAGACGAGGAGAATGTACGGGTTCAAGAATCATGAATCACTTTATAATTCCCAGGGGGAAATTCTTTTTGGTACATTACGCAGGTATAGACAAGCAATACAAGAATGTCAATCATAACCACTTAAGAACTAAATATAAATCTACAATATAAAACCAACTATATATATATATATATCTATATCATATCTATTATAATATATATATATATACTGTGTGTGTGTGTGTGGGTGTCACGTGTGTGTGTGTTACACTGTGTGTGTGTGTGTACAGTGTGTGTGTTGTGGGTGTTACAGTGTGTGGTGTTGTGTGTACACTGGGTGTGTGTGTTTACAGGTGTGTACAGTGTGTGCTGGGTTACAGTGTGTGTGTGTGTGTGTGTGTGTGTGGTTGTGTTACGTGTGTGTGTGTTACAGTGTGGTGTGGTTAGTGTGTGTGTGTGTGTCTGACTTCAGCGTTTTCACCGGTTCACTCCAGTGGTTCACCACAACCACACAGTGCACTATGGGACCGCAATTACCGCTAGCTCAGATAACAAATAACAAACACACACCACACTATACACAATCAGTAACACCAAACCACACTGTACACACACATCACACTTTTTTGCCCCCACAGTTAACCACACACACACTGTTAACACCACACACACACACACAAACACACCACACACAAACACAAACACACACTCTCTTATCGTAGAGAAAAAAAGAATCAATATTTAAGCAGGAGTATTTTTAACGCTGCCATGTTGCCGATCGCGCCGTCGCATCGCCCGCGCTGCGCCCCCTCAGTGGTGCCGCCCCCTCATCGTTGTGCCGTCCCCTCACGTGTTGCCGCCCCCCAATCCCGGTGTGCCTGCCCCCACTCACGTGTGTGCCGACCCCACGCTTGTGCCGTCCCCTCACGGTGGCTCGTCCCCGCCCCGGTTGTGCCGTCCCCCTCACGTTGTGCCGCCCCCCCTCACGGTGTGCCGCCCCCCTCACGGTGTGCCACCCTCACGGTGCTGCGGCCCCCCCTCACGGGTGCCGCCCCCTCACTGTTGTCGCCCCCCCACGGTTTTGCCGTCCCCTCACGGTGTGCCGTCCCTCACGGTGTGCCCGACCCCCTACGGTGTGACGTCCCCCCACGGGTGCCGCCCCCCTCTCGGTGGTTGCTGACCCCCTTACGGGTGCCTCCCCACGTGGCGCCCCCTCACGGTGTGCCCTCCCTCACGGTGTGCCGTCCCTCACGGGTGCCGACCCCCCACGGTGTTCCCTCCCCCCTCCATGGTGTGCCGACCCTCACGGTGTGCCGTCCCCTCACGTGGACGCCCCCTCACGGTGTGTGTTTACCCACCTGGACGGCTCCGGCTTGTCCCGGGCTCCCCGTCCTGCCGTGGCCCTATCTTACTGGTGAAAAAGTGAAAATAGAAAAAGCACACAAGCGAGGTGGCGAGAATCTCGTCTGGTTAACCCGCCAACAGCCACAGCTCCTTTTTTTGCAGTCTAACGAACAAATTCCGAGAGCACGAGAGCGAGGCAAGCTTCGCAGGGCAGAGAGTAAAATCAGAAGAGAAGAAGAGGCGGGAAGGCGCCTCATTAGGGGTCGAGTAAAGTCTAATATGACTAGACGGAGGAACGCCTCTCAAAAATTTACTGCGGACCGAGCCGCACGCTAATTAGCATCTGAAACATAGGGCATTACACATGATCCCGAGCCGCACACGCACCCGCGTGTTTGTCTTTTGTC
>NC_040011.1:9422896-9445112 GCF_000972845.2 Larimichthys crocea | reverse complement strand
TGGCCTTATTAAAGCTTGTGTGTGGTGGGGTTGTGGGTGTGTGTGTTTGTGGTTGTGGTGTGGTGTTTGAGGCCTCCTTGGGCTCGGCTACACAACCTCAATAATTCAAAAGCCAAGATGGCAATTACAGGAGGCTGTACATCAAACTAAATATGGATGAGGCACTAAACATCTGTGGAACAGATCTGTGTGCACACACACAACACACAACACACACACACACACACAGGGTACATTTTCACACACAGGAAAAAAGGTTCCGGGTCTCTCTATTTCCCCGCGTGTGCCTCGACACACGTTAAAGCAGTTGATTCTGCTAAAAGAGGCTAAAGGAGCGACATTTGTTCCGTCTGAAATATTGAACGCCAGCCATTTGCAGGCTGGGAAAAGATCTGCAGATCGCAGACAAGCGACAGAGAGCGAGACGAGGAGGAACGTTCACATCTGAAGCCATCGAAGACATCGGCATTAGTAAAAGCTGAGGCAGGAAGCGATCAATTCTCTGTTGTAGCGTCTGTTAGCTCTGTTAGATCTGTTTAGCTCATCCTGTAACAACAATTAAAAAACAGCAGAGGACGTCCGAGCTAAAGAGCTAAACGAGCTAACCAGAGAGACTACAGAGCAAAACGCATGGAGCTAACAGAGCTACGCATAGGCAACCATAGAGCGAACCATGGAGCTACAATCTCACCAGAGGCTAACAGAGCTAGACCAGAGAGCAACCAGAGCGAACCAGAGAGCTAACCATGGAGCTAACAGAGCTAACCATGGAACTAAACAGAGCTAACCATAGAGCTAGCCATAGAGCTAACATAGCTAACCATAAGAGCTAACAGAGCTAACCATAGAGCTAGCCATAGAGCGAGCCATAGAGCGAACAGAAGCTAACCATTAGAGCTAATAAGCTAACCATATACCTACAGAGCTAACCATGGAGCTAACAGGCTACATGGAGCCTAACAGATCTAACCTGGAGCGAACAGAGCTAACAGGAGTTAACCATAGAGCTAACAGAGCTACCATAGAGCTAACATAAGCGAACAGAGCTAACCATGGAGCTAACAGAGCTAACCATGGGCTAAAAAGCTAACCAGAGAGCTAAACAAGCTAACCATGGAGCAACAAGAGCTAACCATAGAGCTAACAAGCTATGCAGTTGAAGGATTTGATGATTTGTATGTGAATGATTATGAGTATTATTATTAGTAGTATATTATTATTATTATTATTAAGGTCAGAGCTTCCTCCTGTTCAGTCTGCGGTGTCATCGTTTGGTCCTTTAATTAAGAACGGATTGTTTATTTTATATCCTTTAATAATTATCTAATAAGAATATAGTAATCTTTATAACAGTCGATCATGTGACACGAATCGATGAATCCTGACAAAGGTTTGACATGAAATGTCCAAGCTAGCTTTTGGTGTGTGTGGGGTGTGTGTGTGTGTGTTTTGTGTGTGTGTGTGGTTGTGTGTGTGTGTGGTGAGAGAGAGTTTGAGCAGAACATCCCATAAGTATATATACGCAGGAGAGAGGAGGAAACACACACAACACACACACAACACATCACACACCACACCGTGAACTCCGGTTCCTCCGCAGCTGTATTTTGGCAGGCGTTGTCCCATGACGATCAGCATATTTGCTCGCGATTGAAAAGTCATCTGTGTGACCGCAACCACTGCCCATGACAACTGAAGTTGGTTGTGTGTGTGTGGGTGTGTTGTGTGTGTGGGTGTGTGTGTGTGTGTGGTGTGGCGGGTGTGTGTCATGACTTAAAAATGAGGTGGGAAATCTGAGAAAGATGCCACAAATTCATGAAAAAAAATCCGAGAACGTCGACAAGAAAACAACAACCCGCGAGCACGCCGACAGCCAATCAGACACACACACAGTGTAACACCACACACACACACACACACAGTGGAACACACACGTGTAACACACACAGGTACACAACAACACAGTGTAAAGTGCTGTTTTTCTCACAGACTGAAGTAATGAACGACCACGCGCTCTTACTTAAACACTGAACGTTCTCAGCCGTTAGCGACCAGCATACGCTGTCCAGCCGACTGCAGCCCCCGGGGATCATGGGAGTTGTAGTGGTATGCTGGCTCAGTCTGTTGTGGACATATTGGCAGCATATTGGCACCAGAGGGAAGCATCGAAAAGCAGCTGCCACAGAATAAAACCCTCAGAGACGACAACACGTAGAAAGATGCAGGCAGAAGGAGGCCTGGAAACGGCCGCTGGAAACAGCCTGGAAAAGTCAGCTCAGTCGTGGGGAAAAAAGAAAGGCGGCACATCAGGCTGGAACTAAGAATAATAACTCTAGCCTGTGATTGTCGTATTAAACCAGGCAAATAGATGGTGGCAGAAAAAGCAGGCAACCTTTAAGGGGCTTCCAGGAACTCCAGGGACAAATGTGAACTGATCCGAGCACGTCACAGCAGCTTGAGCTGTGCTGTGGGCATTTTTGAGTCCTGTCTCTTTAAATTCTATTTTCAGCTGTTCCTTTGCCTCCTGAACGTTTTCCAGGAGACGCGGGGTTCGAACATCTTACTGAAGTCAACGGCTCACACAGGGTGAGGGGCAAAGGGTCGTTCTCTTGTGTTTTCGAAACTAAAAAAAAAGAAAAACTTTTGTTGTGTAAAATACAGAATGCACTCTGTCTGCACGTTGTTCCTGTCGGCTCGAAGCTTCAGCTCTGATCAAACCCTCCAAACCGCCTCTGCATATACCGACCGGACTAAAGCTGGGAAGGTTCATCACATCAGCTGCTCAAAGGCTCCTCGGCAAGCTCTGAGGTCAACAACCTCGAAAGGAAAGGTCGCTTGATTCAAGTCAGAGCAGGAAGGCGCAAGGAGGGACGCCAACACACGAAGCACGTGAAAACCTCTATGAGGTCCGCGACCCGCTGACGCACAGAGCGCCTCCTTCAGCTCGCAGAGGCCTCCTGCAGCTCCGCAGAGCTCCTTCAGGTCGCAGAGCCTCCTTCAGCTCGCAGAGCCTCCTTCAATCGCAGAGCGCCTCCATTCAGCTCGCAGAGCGCCTCCTTCAGCTCGCAGAGCCTCCTCAGCTCGCAGAGCCTCCTTCACTCGGCAGAGCCCTCCTTCATCTCGCAGAGCGCCTCCCTCAACTCGCAGAGCTCCCTCACCGCAGAGCCTGCTTCAGCTCGCAGAGCAGCCCTTCAGGTCCAGGAGCCTCCTTCAGGTCGCAGAGCCTCCGTCAGCTCGCAGAGCCCTCCTTCAGGTCGCAGAGCCTCCCTCACCTCCAGAGCTGCGAGCTGAACTCTGAGCACGTTCAGGAGCACGAAGACGGCCGCTGTGTTTAAACTCAGGTTCTGAGAAGACCGGAAAGTCCGTCAGATCGTCGGAGGACGAGCAGTCGATCGAGCAGAAAAGCAAAATAAACTTTGATTTGAGTCTCCGTTTTTTTTACCGAAGTCTCGGTGGTTACCTAAAGCTCGGTTGTTTACCTGAAGTCTCCCGTTGTTTGTTTACCTGAAGTCTAACGGTTGTTTGTACCTGAATCTCCGGTTGTTTACCTGAGTCTCCGGTTGTTTGTTTACCTGAAGTTCTGGTTGTTTTACACCTAAAAGTCTCCGGTTGTTTGTTTACCTAAGCTCCGGTTTGTTTGTTTACCTGAAGTCTCCGTTGTTTGTTTACCTGAAGCTCCGGTGTTTGTTGACCTGAAGTCTACACGACGGAGCGTTTAATATTTAATCATCTCTTATTTTCACTGGACTTCAGCACGTTGTCACTGCTGTCATCACGTAAAGTTGGCGGGACTCTCGCTGATCATCATCACGCCACAGCATGAAGCGTGAAGAGCATCCGGCCTCGTAAGTGACGTTAAGGGGTTTGTCGTGAAGTAATTCATGTATTTAGATATTTATGTCTTTATGAGTCACTCACTGAGCTCTAAATTCTTAACGTGGTTTCAACATGATTACTTATAAAACCAACAGGTCCGTTAACATTTCAATCATGTTTAACGCTGTTATGCTTCTTCTCCTCATCACCGCAGCACGTCAGTCCTACGTACTACTACAGTCACTACGACAGTACTCTGTTGACTTTAAATGAGCCAGCAACAGTAACCGTCTGTGCACAGAAGAAAAGATTTATCGATCAGGTATTTAAGCCTAGTACATCAGTACTTATAGTACATACAGTACTATAGTACAGTAGTACAGTATATACAGTTACTACAATACTACTGAAAAACAGTGAACAGTACTTTCATACAACAGAGATCCGTAAATACTGAAGTAATACTCAAAAGGAAAAAAAAACACACAAGTAAAAACTGAAATACAAATACTGCTAATAACTACGATATATATATATATATATATATATAGATATAGATATATATATAGAGATATATATAGGCGTGTATTAGGTTTACGGGCAGATCTGCCACATCCAATATGGCGACACGTTAAACCGTATCGCAAGCAACGGACCAACCTGCTACAATGAGGCAGTATAATGTAGTATATGTCTATGATCTATCCTAACTAAAGAAGAGTCTGTGCATATATGTCTTATGATCTATCCTCACTAAAGGAGATCGATGTATTGTGTCTATGAGCTATCCTAACTAAAGAGGTCATGTATATGTCTTAGCCTGAACTATCCTACTAAGGAGAGTCTGTCATATATGTCTAGATCTATCCTAACTAACGGAGAGTCTAGTTATATGTCTATATCGTCTAGGGGAGTCTATGTAATATTATCTATACTCCTAACTAAAAGGAGTACTAGTATATCGTGTTGATTTTATCCTAACTAAAGGAGAGTCTTGCATGATATGTCTATGCTCTATCCTAATAAAAGGGAGGTCTGTGTCATAGATGTACTAATGACTATGCCTAACTAAAGGCGAGAGTCTGTGATATATGCTATGATCTATCCTACTAAAGGAGAGTCTGTGTGATATATCTGCTGATCTATCCTAATCGTAAAGGAAGTCTTGGTCTAGAAGATGGATAAGGAGGACTTTTAGGGGGAACAGTTTCATTTTAAAAAGTTGCACTGACAGACAAAACAAGACCAATTGCACAGTTTGCAAAGCTGCCGAATTTAAATTCCACAGAAGTAACACGACTTTAACATATCACCTCAAAGCAAAACACCCAGTCTACACTACAGGAGTGTGGCACTCCTCAGTATATTTCCTCATTCTGGCTTTTTTCTGTTTGCACTGTGCATATGTGCACCTTAAGCCAATAACATGAATGAATTTAAATATACTTTCTCTGTGTTTATTCTACATTAATTTGATCATTTTACATAAATAAATATTCATTATAAGCTTCAGTCTCAGAAAAATGCATTTAATTTATTGATACATTTATTGATAGATTAATCGCGATTAATCGCGATTAATTACAGAAATTTTTGCGATTAATTAGTTAATTTTTTTCAATCGATTGACAGCCCTAATATATACATATACACACATACACACACACACACATACACGTACACACTATATATATATAGTGCTAAGACGGACCAATACTACTAATGCCATTGCTTTTACTCTCTCCTGCTACTTTATACAGCTTCACTACTATTACTACACTGAGTACTACAAGAAGAACACAGTGAGAGAAACAGTCAGTAGCAGTACTCTGTGTGTGTGTGTGTGTGTGTGTGTGTGTGTTCTTTAATTAAGCGTGTGACGGCTGATGATGTTTCAGCGTTATTGAAGCTAAATTAAAGAAATAAAATGGTGCTGGTCATTTGAATAATCGCCCGGGGCGCGCCTTCAAACCTTTTCATTTCAATATCTCGTCACGCCGCTTCAACCTTTCCTGCTGCCGCTTCCTCTCACAGCGAAGGAAAGGAAGCGAAACAGCTGACACACTCCAACATGTCAATGGGTCAAATTAAAATCCAAACAAACTTTAATAACAAATATTTGTTTCATTAAAATTAATTAAAAGCTCATTTATTTAAATTTAAAAGTCCAGTTTGTTGTTATGATGTCGATGTGGAGGTGAGTTGTATATAAATTCACCCTCAGTACAGTTGTCATGAACGGGGAAATTAGCTACAGAGACCAAAACTGTTTTTTGTACCAGGCTGTAAACATGTTTATTTCTGCTGTGAAGTTGGACATTTGGACATGGGGACTTATGGAGACTGACTCACTTCTGGAGCCAGCCTCAAGTGGACGTTAGAGGAACTGCAGGTTGTGTTTCACTTCCTGTGTCGGTTGCATGGGTCAAAGTTTAAGTCTGAAGTTAAAGTACTGACAGTCATAGTGGTCGTAATAATACAGTTTAAATACAGAGAGTATGTATTGAATATACACACACACACACACACACACACACACACACACACACACACACACAGTTTAAAGCTGATTGGTTGCTGATAAAGAAGAGGAATAATGATGCAAGCATTACAAAGTAAATGTAATTTACTCTCCTTTGAAGTCGACACCAAACCACATCGGACGGTGGGCCAAGTTAAACACACACACACACACACACACACACACACACACACACTGATACAACGAGTAAAGAAAAAGCTAATTGGCACAAACAGCTTGGAGAAAACATGTTTTCTGTGGATGTTCTCCTGCTGAATCTCCTCTGCACATTTCAGGGTTTTAAAGCTCGCTGCTCTTCTCCATCTGTTTGGCGGCGGCTCCACTCTGCTGCGCTGGGACCAGCGGTCAGCAGCAAGGTGAAGCCAGCCGCACCATCTGGCCTGACCTTGGGCCGCACTCGGCACGATGGAGGCTTGAATATCCGAGGCAGGATTTGAGTTAAAAAGAGAGAAAACCAGGACAGAGACTCTTAAATGAACATGGCGTGTTCTGGTTCTGATTCATCAGCCTTTCATCGGGTTTGTTTCAGACATGACGCTGCTTCTGTTCAGACTTCACACAAGAGACCGACCCTCAGGAAGACTTCTTCATCTACATGTTCTTTGATTTTATCTGCCTTTATTCTCATTTTGGATCATTTATATCAGATTTAACAAACAGTGAAACAGTGAAACCCACCACGAACCATCAACAGTCATCAGAATCTACCGCAAACCATCAACAGTCATCAGAATCTACCACAAACCATCAACAGTCATCACAATCTACCACAAACCATCAACAGTCATCAGAATCTACCACAAACCATCAACAGTCATCACAATCTACCACAAACCATCAACAGTCATCACAATCTACCACAAACCATCAACAGTCATCACAATCTACCACAAACCATCAACAGTCATCAGAATCTACCACAAACCATCAACAGTCATCAGAATCTACCACAAACCATCAACAGTCATCACAATCTACCACAAACCATCAACAGTCATCACAATCTACCACAAACCATCAACAGTCATCAGAATCTACCACAAACCATCAACAGTCATCAGAATCTACCACAAACCATCAACAGTCATCACAATCTACCACAAACCATCAACAGTCATCACAATCTACCACAAACCATCAACAGTCATCAGAATCTACCACAAACCATCAACAGTCATCAGAATCTACCACAAACCATCAACAGTCATCACAATCTACCACAAACCATCAACAGTCATCACAATCTACCACAAACCATCAACAGTCATCAGAATCTACCACAAACCATCAACAGTCATCAGAATCTACCACAAACCATCAACAGTCATCACAATCTACCACAAACCATCAACAGTCATCACAATCTACCACAAACCATCAACAGTCATCAGAATCTACCACAAACCATCAACAGTCATCAGAATCTACCACAAACCATCAACAGTCATCACAATCTACCACAAACCATCAACAGTCATCACAATCTACCACAAACCATCAACAGTCATCAGAATCTACCACAAACCATCAACAGTCATCAGAATCTACCACGAACCATCAACAGTCATCAGAATCTACCACGAACCATCAACAATTATCAGAATCTACCACGAACCATCAACAGTCATCAGAATCTACCACAAACCATCAACAGTCATCACAATCTACCACAAACCATCAACAATTATCAGAATCTACCGGAAACCATCAACAGTCATCACAATCTACCACAAACCATCACAGCTACACAGAAAACAGAACATGTAAACTGAACACACGCCATCAGAACCAAAGAACATGTAAACCCGTCAAAGAAATCCATCGATCCGTCCATAATAACTTCCTTTGCTTCATGAAACATGCAGACCTCCATAACAACCTTCATAGAGAGTCACAGACATTTTTAATGTTTTCAGCGAACCAGAGCCAGAGAAGAAGAAATCCGCCCACTGACGACCTGGAAACAACCAGCTGATTTCCAAACGCCTGTTTCCTGTCCATGGAGAGGAAATACCTGAGAGATCCACGAGTGTGTGTGTGTGTGTGTGTGCACGTGTGTGTGTGTGTGTGTCTGTGTGTGTGTGTGTGCTTCTGTGTGTTTCTGTGTTTGACTCGTATCATGTGAACTGAACTCGTCCAAACCTCGATCAAGCTTCCATCTGACTGTCATGGTGAAATATAAAGCTTGAAAAGACATTTGTTTGGGGTTGCAAAGGGGTGGAAAGTTCTGGTAAATTTCCCAAAACTTTCCATGGGGAGTTAAGCTTGGGAATTATGATTTGGTATTTAATATTCCAAATGAGAAATTTGTAAGTAGAACTTTAAGTTTAAATGATTTTATTGGACAGGGACGGGGTCTAAGCCAGGAAGTATTAAAGATATGGAAAGTTCTCTCGTTCAGTGATCGGATCAGAACAGAAGCAGACTCATTTTTTCATCAAACTATCACTGAGGTTCAAATCTCACTTGACCTTTGAGACCCTGGGTCCTTTCAGAACCATAAAATGGGGGTCTGCAGGACTACCTGCTGGTCTGGAGGTTCTACCTGCTGGTCAAGAGGTTCTACCTGCTGGTCTGGAGAACCAGAACAGAAACCTCTTCTTTTTGTTGTCAGTAATGTTTCTGGTTGTTGTTAACATGTGAACACGCTCTGGTCCTGAGGCGTTACACGCCAGAAAATTCTGAAACAAACAAACTTCACTTTATTACAAATATCATTAATATTCATACGAGGAGAGGAGACGAGGACGTCAGAGCTGCTGGGAAATCCAGACACAACAAACACCCTCAAGGATCAAACAGGCTGCTGAAATGAGGCATCATGGGAAATGAAGGCTGCCAGTTTGTTTACCTGCAGTGTGTGTTGTCTCACTTCCTGTTTGCAACATACTTTTTATTCCCACAACACAAAAACACATCATCGACTTCCTGTTTTCAAATTTAAACTGACACACAGCGAGAAGGAGATGAGTTTGACTGTCAGCAGTCCAAAGAAAGAAACTCCAACATCCATCAACAGTCCATCAACATCCATCAGACGTCCAAATCCATCAAGAAAGATCCACCAAAGAACACCAGAAGGTATCAAGACCCATCAACGTCCACGAAAAAACATCAGCGTCCACGAAAAAACATCAGCGTCCACGAAAAACATCAAAACCCGTCCAAACCCAACAAAAGACATCCACAAACACCAAATGCAACCTAAGAATCCACGAAAATACCAAAAAAACATCAAAACTCACCACAAACCGACCAAAGACGCAAAATCAGGATCTACCAAAGTCCATGAAAGAAACATCAACGTCCATCAGAACCACCACAAAGACGTCCAAACACAGAAAGACACCAAAATCTGTCAAATCCATCAGAAACCAACAAAAACATCAAAGAAACATGAAGATCTATGAAAAGACCTCAAACCGACCAATCAGGTCAGAATCCATGAAGAACCATCAAAACCAACAAAAACTATGAAAGAACAACCAAGCATTTTGATTTTTATAAAGTTATCAGACTGTCAGAACCACAAAGTGGACCCACAGAACCAGAACAGAACCGGACCTGACCCCCCTCCTGCACTGCTGTGTTCAAAGTCTTGTATATCAAAACGGGTTAAACAGGAGCACTTTGGGTGGTACCACGCCGCTGACATCACAGTGACCTCACAGGATCAGAACCAGAACTCCCCTCTCTGGGACCTCAGGGATCACCTGATCCAGATCCTGCAGGTCCTCACTGTGGTGGATCTCTTTTCTCCTGCGTTTCGGCGGCGCCTCTAAACGCCTCATCAACATGTTTAATCAAATTAGCGAGCAGCCAAAAATTGACGCTTTTCATTAATTATACAGGATAATTCTAATTGCAAATTCAAATGTATTCTCTCCGAACAGAAGGTGTTCAGTAATATTTCAGGGAATTTGCATATTAAATGGGGGTCGCGCTGCATTATGTATGCTAATGTATGCGCATTGTCTTTATTTTTAACTTGCGGGCCATATGCGCGGCTGCTGCCTGAGCAGGTGAAAACAGTCCTGAGTGTTTCATTTAGCTGAACAAACGCCACGAGAGAGGACGCTTGTCGAGTGTCAATCTCTGCTTCCTGCTCCGCGCTTCTCTTCTCTGCTTTTTCATTTTAGACTTCCTGGCCTCGGCTTTGATTCGTGATGCTGCTGCAGCTTCCTGCCGCCGCCTTTCTGTTGTTTTCACGGCTCTTTTGGCTGCCAGCAGTCTGATGACACTGCACCGTCAGCGCAAACAGAGGGCAGGAGTGTTACACAGCGTGAAACAAGCGCACCTCGACCACCGCCACCTGCACGCCGCCGCCAACACATGACACAAACACACACATGCTGGAAACACACGACGCAAACACACACCTCCCACGCTGCAGTCACGTCTGTACGGAAGCCAAACGCCGACAGGCATACAGATAAAACATTATGAGAAAAGTTTTCACGTTTATGACGCATGAAAATCTAAATTTAACTGAAAACATCAGCAAAAAGATTCAACTCAAATAAATTCAATTAGACACAATTCAACTTAAATACTGAGACAACAACATGAAGTTCAGATCAATGTGTGACGAGCTGAGGAACCCGGTCTCAAACCAGGTTTACAGACTTCCTGAAAGCTGGATCAGGACCTGAGGCCAGATTTACAGATCCAGACCAGTCAGTCATAAAGGGGGACAACAGAGTCCTCCTCAGGTTCACACATGGTGGTCTGGACTGTCTCAGTCCAACTATAAAAGAAATATAAATCTAGAAAGAAAAAAACCCAAGCACCAAGCTCCAAGCTATCGAGATCCATCAAAACCAGGAAAAACAGAAACGCCCCCATCAGGTTCATGAATATTAATGAGAGCCAGCGACCCAACACACTTTAACTTCTCTAGGAAACTCAAAGACTTCAACATGAGGAGCGGGTGGAGGAGGAGGTGGAGCGGGTGGAGGAGGAGGTGGAGCAGGTGGAGGAGGAGGTGGAGCGGGTGGAGCTGCACTGCAGGGAAAGTCTACATCAGATTTGTAGCTTTTAGTTAATCGCTGTCATTAAATTTGCAGCTTCTTTTCTTTGTTTTAATGTTGGAGCAGCTCCTCCAACCTTTGGCTGAGTCCCAGATCGTCCATCCTCCTCCGCCTCGCTCCTCACCTCCGCCTCCTCCTCCTCCTCCTCCAGGTGAAAGCCTGACTCAAATGGCCCACAATGCAATGCTCTGCTTTTCAGGGACATTGAAGATGATTTACGCAGAATTAGAGTTTGTGTTTGAACGCCGAGCGAGCTGCAGGCGAACACGACAACACTTCCTGTTGAACTGTCAGACGCACCGCGGGCGGAGGCCTTCAGAGTTTGATAGATGGAGGAAACCTCCACGGCAGCAGGTGGAGAAACTCGTCAAACCAAATCTTTATCGAGACACTTTCACGTCGACGGCTCCCCGACGGAAAACCTTCAGCTCTCTCCCTCCCCGCACGCCGACACTTTCCCCGAAGCTTCGCCGACGTTTCACGAGGTGTTAACACGACTTAGGATCAGAGAGGAGGAGGAGCAGGAGGAGGAGGAGGAGGAGGAGGAGCAGGAGGAGGAGCAGGTCCTGAGGTAAAATAAAGATTAATTAAAAAGCAGCCGAGTGTGAGCGAGCGCCGTGACACGTTAGAAGACCGAGTCACTTAATGAACTGAGATCACAGCTCCGCCTCCTCAGAGACACATGGACACACACACACACACACACTCACCACTGTATTCTGGTCCTGGTCTGGTAGGATTCCACCAACAGAACCAGAACAATAAATGGGATCAGAGCAGACCTGAACCTGAACTCTGAGACAGACAGACAGAGAGAGAGAGACAGGGCGTGCAGCCAACTCGACCGTCGATCGCCCCTCAGTAGGAAAGTGCGACCTGGCAGTGGACCGGCGAGGCGGGTCGCTTTGGCCTGCAGAGAAGAACCAGGCCAGCCAAAGGAGAACACACCAAGGACAAACCAGACCCCTCTGGACCAGACCTGGACCAGAACCAGAACCAAAGGTCACACTTAAAACTGATGTGGGGCACAGAAGGAGGTGTGGGGGGGTCCAGGTAAACCCCTAACAGGTCAACCAGCTGACTGTATTTAACGAGCAGGCCTCGTCACGCGGGTCATGTGACTCCCTCCAGCGTGTCAGATGAGGCGAGCAGCAGAAACACCGTGTGACCCAGCCAGAGCCAATAAAACGCTGCGGCTCATTAACTCTGTTTACACCCGTCAGCCCCCCTCAATGAAATCCCATCATTCATTGCTGTTGTTAGTGGAGCCAATGAAAGAAGTCAATGGAGCTGACGGCGGTTCTGTTTTCATGAAACCCGTTAGCCGTCTGTGTGATGAAGCGCCATCATCATGTCCAAATACTGCAGAGCAGCGAGTCCAGTCTAACAGTGAACACAGCAACAGAACCTCTGAACCGGCAGTGTCCAGTCTAACAGTGAACACAGCAGTCTGGTTTGGCTCCTGGCATCCCGGCTGAGTCAGTTAGCTACATGGCTAACCACAGTTAGCGCTTCATTACTTAGTAATGTTTACATCAGGTAATAGAAGCTAACGTTAGCAGTTAGCTACATTAGCATTAGCTCTAAACCAGCTGGATCCTCAGTGTTAGCTTTGTTATATTAGCTTTAGCTCTCCTGTTTCCATCATAAAGTCAAAAGTTAATTAGCAGTTAGCTGCTTTAGCATGTGTTAGGCTAAAGCTATGTGTCTTCAGACGTGGATCTGGTTCAGTCGAGAACATGTGGCTGCACAGACGAGCAGTTTGTGGAGGTGAAGAGGTCGCGAGCTGTCGGGCGGTGTTATGGGAGAGTGCAGAGAGGGGGGCTGTGGGATTGGACGGGTGGTGCAACATCTGTACTCAGCTGGAAGAAACGAGGTTTCCCAGGAGAAACTCCCATCATCCACTTCCTGTCTCGCTCGCCCTCTCTTTAAATAGAGAACATGTGTCGCTGCACATCGCGGATCATCAGGCTGCAGGTTCAGGTTTCCAGCTGCAGCAGCTCTCACCCTGACCGTGAAGACCAGGTGACGAGGGGCACACGTGATCCGCATCCGACCACCGGACCAGGAAACAAGGGTTTGAAAGCAGGAAATGGGCTTAAATTTCAAAGTAAAAGCACTGATACGATAAAGAGATTTTGGACAGACGAAACAAACCAGAGTTCATCAGTGACGCTCAGAGCTGCTGGGCCCGATCCAGACTCGCTGTTCCCAGCCTCTATGCTAAGCTATGCTAATAGCTGCTGGCTCCAGCTGCATGTTCACGTCCAGACCAGAACATCTGCATTTCCTGTAAAGGAAGTGATGTCATGTGAACGTTTAGAGAACGAAGGAAAGAGATAAATCAAAAGAGAACACAAAACCAGAATCTCCATGGCAACCAGCAACCAGCAACTCCACCCGTCAGAACAACAAAGTGCTGCTGTAACAAGTTCAGGAGGTCCCTGTGAGACAGAACCGGACCGAGCTGGACCGAGCTGGACTCGTGAAGTTTGTCCTGAACCTGCAGCCGGTGTCGTCCCCACGTTGCGTCCAGCTGTGACGGCAGCAGCAGTTGCAGGTCGCAGCCTGGATGTGAAGCGGTGGGTGGAAAACCAGAGCGGGTCAACACGAGGTCAACGCTGATCTGCATACACCGGTGCAGCGCTCAGAAACGTCCCCCGAGAAACAGCTGGAGGCCGGAAAAGTGGAGCAGCCACGCTTTTTATGGAAAATCAAGTTTGTGCAGGAGGAACAGCAGAGCAACGTGTTTTTAACAACATGTGTCCTGATTGGTTCTTCTAAACGAGGAGGGGGCGGAGGGGACGGAGGGGACGGAGGGACGGAGGGGGAGTGTGGGACGTCCCGTTGGGGTTTGAGAGTCTGACAAATGTCATGCAGTGATTTGAGACAGAGCTTGTGAACGCAGCTTCAGCCCGTCGGGTTCAGAGACGAGCTGAAGTGGATCCTCAGTTTGTTTACATGACGGAGGAAATGATGCACCACCCTGAGACGGATTCTGTGTCTCCATCCACAGACAGACAGCAGGACGTCACACTGAAGGACAGGAGACAATTCATCTGAAGATAAAGCTGCTGATTTAAATAGTCAAAGAGGATTCAGACAGACAGGTGAGAGACAGACGAGTGAGAGACAGACAGGTGAGAGACAGACAGGTGAGAGACAGACAAGTGAGAGACAGACGGGTGAGAGACAGACAGGTGAGAGACAGACAGGTGAGAGACAGACAGGTGAGAGACAGACGGGTGATCTGGGAGCTGCAGGCTGACCGTCAGTCAGCGACACTTCATTACCGTCAATGAGAAGGAATCAAACGCTCTGCTGACATTGAGTGGCTATCACTCAGAGTGTGTGTGTGTGTGTGTGTGTGTGTGTGTGTGTGTGTGTGTGTGTGTGTGTGTGTGTGTGTGTGTGTGTGTGACTGACAGGTGCAGAGCGCTAACACTGTGAGTACATTAATTAATGACTGACGGCTAAACAGCCACAGCAGTAATAACAGTTAAGCCTGCCGGCGCTCAGGGGGCCACACGGACTCCGATCGATGGATCAATGCTTGTACTCACACACACACACACACACACACACACACACACACAGCTGAATCTATCATTCTCACTTCCTGCGCACACACCTGCACACACACACCTGCTCTCCGATCTAGGTGGCCCGGCGCCCCCGGCTCGGCTCGATTTTAACGGACGCGGAGCCTCCAGAGGAACGAGCAGAACTCCAACACTCACTTTGTCTTTGTCTCCTTCACTCACTCCGCCTTTTTTCCCAGCATCCTCCAGCCGGGGCCGAGATGAGCTAATTAAAGGGTGACCATGCAGCGGGTGGATGTGAGGGTGGGGGCGGCGGAGGAGCATCAGGTCTGATTTTGACAGGTCGGATTAGCGAGGTGTGATTAGGAAGACGGTCCACGTACAAAACGCTAAGCCCGCTGTAGCCTGGGGAGGGAACGCCGTGCATGCTGGGAGAGAAAACCGAGGCTCGCCCCCACCACCCTGCACCACCCTGCACCACCCCCACCACCCTGCACCACCCCCACCGCCCTGCACCACCCTGCACCACCCTGCACCACCCTGCACCACCCTGCACCACCCCCACCGCCCTGCACCACCCTGCACCGCCTGCACCTACTGCAACCCCTCTGTTTACCTCCAGTGTGTCAGGCTGAACTGTGTGAAAACGTTTCTCAAACCATGTTTAACGTTGAATGAACGTATACATGTTTCCTGATCAATCAGCCAATCAAACGATGGAGAAATGGTCACCAGGCGCCGTCAGGTCGGTTCCTCCGTTACAAACTGCTCGTGTATGTAAAGTACGTTTGTCCCTTTAGTGTCCAGCTGCTCCAGCTGAGGAAGAGGAGGGAGTGACATCACCACGAGGTGAAGTCAGACCGGTTTAGACAATAGAGAGGAGGAGGAGGAGGAGGAGGAGGAGGAGGAGGAGGAAAAGAAGGAGGAGGTTTATGGGGGAGAGGGGAGTTTTGGCAGAGTGCAGTCTTCGCTCGGCTGGCGGCGGCGTGAAGCGGACTCAGGGGCGTCCTTACCGAGCTGCCGTTAGGCGTTAAATGAACACCTGGCCACAGAGTCTCAGGCCGGGGATGCTGGGTAGTGATGAAGAGGAGGAGAGGAGGAGGAGGAGAGGAGAGGAGGAGGAGAGGAGGAGGAGGAGAGGAGGATCAGCTCCACAGGAGGCTCCTGATGGTCCACGTAGGACTCTTAATAAACTAAGACCAGAACTCAGAGGCAGAGCAGGAGCTCCTGCAGAGAAACGTGTGGACCTGAAGTCATCGTGCTCTGACCTTTGAACTTCATCACACTGAAATAACCAGCTGAGACGAGACGCAGCTCAAGACTGAGGACGGAAACGGATCGAGCTCATCGCCTGAAGACGGAAACGGATCGAGCTCATCGACTGAAGACGGAAACGGATCGAGCTCATCGCCTGAAGACGGAAACGGATCGAGCTGATCGACTAAGACGGAAACGGATCGAGCTCATCGGTGCCGTGTGAAGAGATGTTGATCCAGCAGGAGCCTGATGACCCGGTTTAACTTTATCAAACATGTGAAGCTCAACATGAAATTCTTCATGATTTCAAACTCTCACTGATGTCGTTCTCTCTTCCTGCGGTTCGTGGATTCATTTCACTTGTGGTGAAATCAATCTCGTCATCACTGAGAACCAGGATTCATGACGAACACATCGGGTCCAGCTCATCCTGCAGTCCGACATTTCAATCAGTGATGCTCTGTCTTCAGCTTCAACAAAACATTTTCAAAACCTCTAAACACCCTTTGACCTCCACCCTTTGACCTCCACCCTTTGACCTCCACCCTTTGACCTCCACCCTTGGTGTGCTGGAAGAATTCACTCACTTCTCCAACAGGCAGAGCGACTGTATCACTTCTCATTGTGTTCAGATGATCAAGATGTTTTTAATGAACATAAACTGACTGTCTTTGTTTGATGATGACAACATTATTAGTCTTTGCATTTTATGAAAATAAAAATAAAGATTTCCAAAACTTTCCAGGACAGGACAAATCTGTCCAACCTGAACTTCAGGGTTTATATTTTAGATTTCCACTCAAAAAAAGACTTCAAGTTCAATAAATTAAGTTTTAATTGGACTTTTATTGGACAGAGCTTTAAGAAAAAAAAAAAAGATTCTTTTTACATTTTAGTTTTAAATATTTAACTAGCAGCATCATGTATTCAAGTATTGACATATTTTTGACTCCGTAGACGTTTTCAAACTTGTTTTGTTCGACGTTAAATTTAAATTTGATAAAAACTGATTTTGTCGTTATTTTGCTGCTTTAATGAGCAAAAGACTGAACCTTTAAATGAAACATTTCTACATCGAGTCTCAGGATGGAGAGCGGGTCATGACCCGGTCACCTCCGCCCAGCCACGACACTGAACGCAGACGGGTCCAGACGGAGCAGACGGGTCCTGACGGAGCAGACGGGTCCTGACGGAGCAGACGGGTCCAGACGGAGCAGACGGGTCCAGACGGGTCCTGACGGAGCAGACGGGTCCTGACGGAGCAGACGGGTCCTGACAGAGCAGACGGGTCCTGACGGAGCAGACGGGTCCTGACGGAGCAGACGGGTCCTGACGGAGCAAACGGGTCCTGACGGAGCAGACGGTTTTAAAGATTCATTGATAAAAGCTGAGGATGACATTTCGTTGTCTTGGCGTGTCCGTGATGTTCTTCACAGAGCTCGGTTCTGGTCAGACGTTGGTTTGATCCACTGGATTAGCATTAGCTAAAACTCTCCACCCTCCTCAGTGTCATCCAGCTGAAGTTAAGGTGCAGCGACGCTGATTTGCATAAGTAATTAGCTAATGTGCTGTTCAATTTCTCTCCATCTGGCTCTCTGAGCTACACCTCATTTCTCAAATTGACAGGCCGGTCACTATCGCTACCCACACTGCAACAAGGCGCCCACCAAATTAATTTGTCAACCTTCTCCTGTAATGGGACGTTCACCTTGAAAACTCAATCTACCTGAGGAGGTGAGAGTCCGAGAGCGAGCGGCGGGCGGCGAGCGAGGAGGCGCCCAAGATTTCTCAAAAAAATGAATTCTTTGAAGAACACGGAGCAGAAAGCAGCTGCAGCTGACAGCAGGTGAGATTGGACTGAGAGAATATTAAACACAGATCTGTGTGAGCGCAGGAAGGTCAGCAGAACCACAACACCAGCCACACCGGGCCTGCCAGGCCAGGGTTCTGGTTCTGAAACACTCGACAGCCAATCAGAGCGCTGACTGATCGACCCAAAGATCTGTGAGATGCATTTCATGAACATGGAGCCGCACTGTGTCTGTCTACAGCTGCTCGAACGTTACGTTAACGTTACTGCAATGTTCTGTCTCGGACTGTAACAAAGATCATCAGTCCACATGCAGAACCTGAGCACGATCAGCTGATCAGCCACCATCAGTAATCAATACACAACCATTATCAAACCAATAACTAACGTCCAGACAACCTTATCACACTTACCAAGTGTTTCTGTAACGTTGACAGAACGTTCCAAAACAAACATATCATCATTTGAAGTGAAGTACAGCTCCCTGCGCTGTCCCTTTAAGAAACACCTGAACTATTCATGACGTGTCCGTAACAACATGAGATGAAGGACGTCACATGACGTCACATGACGTCACATGACGTCACATGACCACAGACTGTCAGCTGACGTCCTGCACTGAGCTCGTTCTGTTGATCTTTCTTCAATTATCAGACTCGTTTATTTGATGAATCCTCGTACAGGTGAAGATCTCCACAACGAGTCGCCATGGTAACAACACTCTGTACCTGCCTCGTGTGTTTTTCTCAGAGTTCACACAACACAAAAACACACAGACACGACGTGATGACACGTCAACACCTCATCCAAACACACACGGGGTGTGTGTGTGTGTGTGTGTGTGTGTGTGTGTGTGTGTGTTTGGTAATTTAGCTCCATCGTTCATCCTCGAGCTGAAAGGACAGAGCGAGTGTAGATGTAGGTGTGTAGTAGTGTGTGTGTGTGTAGTTGTGTGTGTAGTAGTGTGTGTAGTAGTGTGTGTAGTTGTGGTGTGTGTGTGTAGTTGTGTGTGTAGTTGTGTGTGTAGTAGTGTGTGTAGTAGTGTGTGTAGTAGTGTGTGTAGTAGTGTGTGTAGTTGTGTGTGTAGTTGTGCGTGCACTCGGGGACCAAACCCGGGGAAATGGGCCAAAAAGTGAAACTAATGAAACCCCCAAATTAATTTTCAGTTTCATCTTCAGCTGCAGGCAGAAAGAGAGACAGAGCCGAGGGACGAGAGACAGACAGACAGACAGACAGACAGAGAGACAGACAGGCAGGCAGACAGACAGACAGACAGACAGATACAGACAGACAGACAGGCAGACAGACAGACAGACAGGCAGACAGACACACAGGCAGACAGACAGTTCATGTTAAACCTGAGCAGATAATCCAACGTCAGCAACATGTCTGTCTGTCTGTCCTCTTATTAAATTCCTTTGTACTCAGGCTTTTCACTCCACCAGCTGCCACCTTAGTGTGTGTGTGTGTGTGTGTGTGTGTGTGTGTGTGTGTGTATTAAGCTAACATAGCTATTAGCTTTGATAGCAGTAGCCTCCCATATGGCAGCTAGCACTGCTCTTTAATGTAGCATAGCACGGCCCTGATGTTGCCGTGGCTCCAGCGGTGTCTCCCCCCTCCTCCCCCTCCGCCGGCCCCCCCCTGTCCCGCGCTTGCGCTTTAGCTCTCCCCCTTCCACCCGCCACATGCCCGCAGCGACCTTGGCGTTTCCAGCGCATTCGCCCACTGCCATCCTTGCGGCGGCAGGCTTGGGCAGTAAAGCATCGCGACCCCGAGTTTTTTGGGCGCCGTTACGCCGCCGCCAGGGCCAGGACATATGGCAGTACCCCTAAGAGGGGTTTTAACTGCGGGGCTGAAGGAAGACGACTGCGGGCAGGCAGAGGATGAACGTCACACCCTCCTCCGCCTACCTCCTCCTCCCTCACCTCCTCCTCCTCCTCCTGCCATTTCTCTCCAGTGCCAAATTGTAGCTCCGTTCGCCTCCAAAACGCGCCGCTTCAAAGTTTCAGTCATGATTATCCGGCAGCAGATGATCCTCTGCGAGCCAGACGGGCCGAGCCCGAGGACCGGCGTGACCAAGATCCCAAACTGATGCTGCTGCATGACGGCAACAAGTAATCAGAGTACTTTTTAACTGCAGTACAAACACACAGATAATCCATATGATTTGGTGCAGTCAGCAACACATCAGTGTCCAGTCATCCAAAGACAAACCATGAATTGAACGCAGCGAAGGACAACGTCCACATGTGGACATTAAAAACCCCAAAGGAGCAAACGCTCTGGAACTCAAAGAACTGCCAGACGGAGATGACAGCATGGAGATTTCAACACAGAAGACTGCGTCCAGGTTTTAGACAGTCTGCGGGGACCTCACGGAGACTACGTCCAGGTTTTAGTCAGTCTGCGGGGACGTCCAGAGACAACGTCCAGGTTTTAGACAGTCCTGCGGGGACGTCACAGAGACTACGCTCCAGGTTTTAGAGGACATCTGCGAGGACGTCACGAGACTACGTCCAGGTTTTGGTTCAGTAGTCCGGCTGGGGGACGTCAAGATCTACGTGTCCCAGATTACTCACTTAGCATCATGACTCTCCGAACTTTTTTAGTTCTAGTTGACAACAGTCTGGAGCGCACACACCACACGCACACCGCACACACAACGCACACACACACACACACGGACAACACGCCACACAACCACACAACACGCAACTACACACACACACACATCCTCTGCAGGATCAGATGATTTCAAATAAAAACTGTGCTGTTGTCAGGAGTAAATCGATAACCTCCATCTTTACTGTATAGAGGGAGGAGGGGGAAGGCAGAGAGGATTCTGGGTAATCCTGTCTTCTAATTAAGTCAAAAATTTGGTTATTGTGTAAGTGTGTGTGTTGTTTGTGTGTGTGTGTGTATTTCTCCACTGTGTGTGTGTTAACACTGGCTCCAGCGATTATATAACGTTTACATCTTTGACCTGAAATCACATAAATCGATCGATGAAATGATGCCAAGCTGACTTTTAACTGGGTGTGTGGTGTGTGTGTGTGTGTGTGTGTGTGTGTGTGTGTGTGCGTGTGGTGTGTGTGTGGGCGTCGCGCCATTTGGAAGACACACACACATAAACAGATCATGATGACAGTGTCTGACACGACAATCTTTGTCAGATGTGAGGTCGACAGATCCATGTGACCAATTGGTGTGTGGGTGTGTGGTGGTGGTGTGTGTGTGTGTGGGTGTTGTGTGTGTGTGTGTGTTGGGGTGATGGGGTCATTCTGCGGGGGGTCCATTGGCTTTTAGTTGACCACACGTTATCTCTCCGTTAGTCGACTCATCTCCAACTCAAAGAGAATAAATAAAGAAGACTTAACAGGAAAGGAGGGAGGAGGGTGAGGAGGAGGAGGAGGAGGAGGGGGGGGGGCAATGAAGAAGAAAAAAAAAACGCAAGAAGAAAATCTCCAATTCATTGAGATCAAGTCAATAACACTGTAATATTTATGAAGGCTGGAAGCCAGGCTGCCCTAAAACCCAAACTCCAGCAATCCTGAATTATAAATTGGTATTGATCTGTGTGTGTGTGTGTGTGTGTGTGTGTGTGTGTGTGTGTGTGTGTGTGTGTGTGTGTGCAGCAGCAGGATGCACTTCAGCTCAGCTGCTCGATTGTTTTCACGCTTTCGCAGAAAAAAACAAAAAAAACGTAGAGCTGCTTGTTTGGAAACACACACACACACACACACACCTGTACCTGTGTGTGTAGGTGTGTATCAGTGTGTGCACACAGCCGTCTTGTTTGGTTTCTTCACGCTGCAGCTGAGCGTTCACAGTTCATGTGACTGTTTGCTCACCGACCAATCAGCTCAGATCTCCCTGAGGTGGTCAGGTGATCACGTCGTCTTCATGAACGGTCATCCAGGTGTAGAAATCAAACATCCCCACGCTGCACAAACAAACAGGTAGAGAGACTAACTACAACAGAAGAAGAAGTGTGTCCATGAACGCATCACCACGTTAGTTTGAGCGTCTCCTTCAAACATGGACGACGCTGCCTCGTCTCCTGCTGCGTTCACACACACACACACACACACACACACACACACACACACACACCTGATCCTGGCTGTGCTCAGCCTCAGCGCTGAGGTGAAGCTGATGGACGCCCGCTGCGGTGCGAAGGGATTACACGCCTCCATACGGCAGGTAGAAACACTCTGTC
>NC_040011.1:9405396-9417896 GCF_000972845.2 Larimichthys crocea | reverse complement strand
CGAGGTCGACCAGATGAGCGGATCCCAGAACACACAACACACATCACACACACAACACACACACCAACACAACACCACACACTACACACACACACACACACACACGAACACACACCTACACACACGCCACAAACACGGACACTACACCAACACCACAGTAACACACACACACACACACCACAGAACACACACACACACACACACAAACCACGCACAACAGAAAGTAACACACACACACAGTAACACGCACACACACACACCACACAACACAACACCAAGTAACACGCACACACGACGCACACACACACACACACCACACACAGTAACACGCACACACACACACACACACAACACACTAACACAACAACACCACACACGCACAAACACAGTTCACACCACAACCAGTACACACACACACACAGTAACACACCACAGTAACACACACACACCACCACACACTAACACACACACACCACACCACAAAACACGCAAACACACACAACAGACAGTAACACACACCACACACAGTAACACACACACCACCACACACCCAGTAACACACACACACACAACATACACAGACAGTAACACACACACACACACACACACACACACACACACACACATAACCACACACACACACACACACAACAGAACCAACACACACACACACACACACACACTCGTCTCTCTGATAAAACAGACTCTAAAAACAGACCGGGCTCTGACCTCTGACCTCTCTTTCTGGTTCTGCCACGATTCAAAGTCGCCTTTAAACGTCACAAACAGAACCGAACCAGAAGACACACAGCATGACCATTAAATGAAACCGACCAGCGGGCCGGACCAGAACATTTAGAGCTTCAGATTCATTTGTCTGTTGTGCTGCATCTTAACATTAGTTGTATATTCTAATATGTTAGTGGTTCTGAAACTGGTTCTGAAGAGTCCATGTGAAGTGTTTCTCTGTGACTCCACTGATTATTGAATGCACCAGCTCTGATTGGCTGTGTGACATCACATGACATGATTTAACATAGCGGCTGTAAAGGCTGGAAAAGCTAACGTGTTAGCTTCAGTCGATTCACACCGACTTCTCCTCTGTTAGCTGCTGTTAGCTCATGTTAGCTCATGTTAGCTGCTGTTAGCTCATGTTAGCTCAGGTTAGCTCATGTAAGCTGCTGTTAGGCTCAGTTTAGCTCATGTAAGTGCTGCTGTTAGCTCATGTTAGCTGCTGTTAGCTCATTTTAGCTGCTGTTATGCTAGCTGTGTCTGTCTCAGATTGTAAGCTGCTTGTTAGCAGCTCATGTTAGCTCATGTTAGCTCATGTTAGCTGCTGTTAGCTCATTTAGCTATTTCCTCAGCTCATGTTAGCTGCTGTTAGCTCCATGTTAGCTGTGTTCTTCTTGTTACTGCTTAACCATGTTAGCTCTCTCAGTTAGTGTTAGCTCATGTTAGCTGCTGTTAGCTCATGTTAGCTCATGTTAGCTGCTGTTAGCTGCTGTTAGCTCAGTCTGTTAGCTCATGTTAGCTCATGTTAGCTCATGTTAGCTCATGTTAGCTGCTGTTAGCTGCTGTTAGCTCAGTCTGTTAGCTCATGTTAGCTCATGTTAGCTCAGAAGAGGTTTTCAGGCTCAGCAGCCTCTATGGACATGATGGCAGAGGAGAAGAGAGTGAAGAGGACGCTTCCTGTTTGGATCAGAACCGACCTTCAAAATAAAACACCACTTTACCCATGATGCACCACTTCCTTCAGTAACAACATAAACCTACAGCAGCTGACCAACAACTTAGATTACCCAGAAAGCCTTGCACCCCCCCTCAGTAATGTGCTTTTATTGTAAATCTATACTCTTCATCTGGCCGGCTCCGATGGGCCTCGCTCACACGGTCGATACACTCCGATTGCTGGGAAGGGTCCACAGGGGCAGATAACCCTCCACCACCTCCTCCACCTCCTCCACCCCCTGTGGAGTTAACCCTCCATGGGGTCGAGCACACACTGAACACGGTCTGACGCTGAACGGCTTTTTATGACCAAACCTGTTAGTGAAATGCACCCTGGGAGTTGTAGTCTGTTCTTTAAAGCAAATATTTGTGAACAGAATTCGTGTTTCCAGCCAAACGTCACGTCGGTCGTCAGTTCACGTGATCACCTGTAGGTGGCACCGACAAGATGAAGCTGCAGACTGCAACTAAATGAATACCCTCGCCTCACCCTCTCCAAACATGAAGAACTACTCTGACACTCTGACTGTTCGGTTTGAAGACCCGCTCTCTCTGCAGATGTGAAGGCTGATGGGAAATGTAGTCCTTTAAACTTAAACATGTCGTGTGTTTAAAAATGGGATTCTTTTGTTTTCAGGTGCGTTGGGTTCAATATGAGGAGTGTCCCTGCAGGCGGGTGGAGTCTAACTGAAGGAGGTCAAAGGTCACCCTCCATCACTCTAAACTCTCTTACATGACATCAAAGCTCAGATGGCATTAGAGGAACCAGTGTGTGTAAAGTGTGTGTAAAGTGTGTGTGAGGTCACGGCCTCCATGTAAGGCCCGGCCATTAAAGCAGGGGGTGATGGTCGGGGAGGGGGGGGCGGCGCTGGAGAGGTGTGTTCTGGGTAATTAGAGCTCAGCCTCCTCGTACGCTCTGACACTGTGTGGCAATTTATTGCCCCGCTCGGGCAACTTGTCCACCCATCTAATTGCAATATTAGCGTGTAATAACGGCGGTGTTACGGCGATCCGTCAGCGCGGCGTTCTGCTGCCTCGGCAGGATTTCAGCCATTAACGGACAAACGGAGGAAACAAAGCGAGAGACACACACACACACGGACTCACACTCACAGACACACTCACACACACAGTCACAGACACACACACACACACACACACACACACACACGGACTCACACACACACACACACACACACTCACACTCACAGACACACTCACAAACACAGTCGCACTCACACTCACGCACACACACACACACACACTCGCGCACACACACACACACACACACACACACAGGTCTGTTAGTGTCCGTTCACTGCTGTTTGTTGGGTAACGGATCACTTCAACATGTTTCCTTTAATCAAACCAATAACTAACATTAAGGCAACGTTCAGACAACCTTAACATACCTAACAGTTAGCTAATGTTTCTGTAGCGTTGACAGAACGTTCAGAAATAAACATATCATCAGTTTGAACTAAAGCTTTGTTCAGCTCCACACAACGTGTCGCCATGGTCACGTCTCGTTTTTACCACCGGCAGTTTGCACAGGGTGTTTTATTTTGAAAATCCAGCAGCTTCTCTGTGCTGTTTCTGGCTTCCTGTCAGCTGGAGCTGCTCGCGGTGTCGTCGACAACAGAACAGAGCCGAGGTTTGAAACATCGACTAGAACAGCTGCAGCGACCACGCCGCACACGCAACACTACGCGTCCGGTGGAATTTGGGTGGAGGAGCTCACGGTGTTAACCGGGAGGGTGGAGAGTGTCGCATCATTCACTCAACTCAAATAACAACTAACTAACTAACCAACCAACCGTTAACCAGCTGACAGCTGACAACTTAAACATCCAATCAACAGTCAGGAGGTCAGAGGTCACGGCAGGAAGACGACGGGCAGAAAATGTTCCTCAAATATATAAATAATAAATAAATAAATGTTGAAATAATAAATAAATAAATGTTGAAATAATAAATAAATAAATAAATAAATGTTGAAATAATAAATAAATAAATGTTGAAATAATAAATAAATATATAAATGTTGAAATAATAAATAAATATATAAATGTGGCAGATAAAGCAGACGACGTGTGTGTCAGGTTGATTTACTTCAGCGAGACGTGAATTCACAACATTAAACTGCTTTACTGTAGCTGAGCTACATCATTTGCATGATGGGTCACTAAACACACTGAAACACCCCCGTGTGTGTGTGTGTGTGTGTGTGTGTGTGTGTGTGTGTGTGTGGGTCACAGTCATAAATCCTGCATTTCTTAACAGGCGCTAAAATGCAGAAACAAGGCGAGCTGCAGTAAATCACAGACAGGCGACTGACAGGGCGTGTGTGTCTGCACATATATGTGTGAGTGTGTGTACATTAATATGCACACAATAACTGTGTGTGTGTGTGTGTGTGTGTGTGTGTGTGTGTGTATTCCCTGGGTTGGTGGACTAGTATCAGTGTCCTGTCGTGTCCTAATTAAAGCTGCAGAGAAACAACGAGCCGTGAAACGTTTTCACTTTGTTTGTTCTGAACGTTACAAGAACGCGTCAATCGGAACATACTACACGCCAACAACACTGCAACAACACAGGAACGAAACGCCAACAACACGACAACGACACGCCAGCAAGACACCAACTACACGCCAACAACATGGCAACAACACAGGAACAACACGGCAACTACACGGCAACTATACGCCAGCAACACGCCAACTACACGGCAACAACCCGCCAACAACACAGCAACAACACAGGAACGAAACGGCAACAACACGGCAACGACACACCAGCAAGACGCCAACTACACGCCAACAACATGGCAACAACACGGCAACTATACGCCAGCAACACGGCAACAACACGCCACCAACACGCCAACTACATGCCAACTACACGGCAACAACCCGCCAACTACACGCCAGCAACAGACCAATTACATGCCAGCAACACGGAAGCAACACGCCAACTACATGCAAAGACCCGCCACCTACACACCAACTACACACCAGCAAGACGCCAACAACCCACCAACAACATGCCAACTACACGCCAACAACCCGCCAACTACACGCCAACTACACGCCAGCAACCTGCCAACTACACTCCAGCAACACGCCAGCAACACACCAAAGACCCGCCATCGACACACCAGCAAGACGTCACCAACCCACCAACATGCCAGCAACACGCCAACAACACACCAACAAGCCGCCAGAAGCATGCCAACAACACGCCAACAACATGGCCGCAACACGACAACAACACGCCAACCACATGCTCGCAACACGCCAACAACACGGTAACAACCCGCCAGCTACACGCCAACAGAGCTGTCTGAACGTGTAACCTGACCTCGGGTCAGAGGCTGAAGGAGGAAGCTGATGGTGAGCCTGCCTCGGCTCAGGAGGAAACAGAACCAGGACCAAGCAGAACACGGACCGGACCGCTGAACAGCTGCTCTATTACATCATCATCATTATGTTAATGAGCTGTGACATCACAGTTTAACTGTTTATGGACTAGAATAAATCAGAATCAGAAAAAAACTTTATTGCCAAGTACGATTACAGGGATTTGTTCTGGTGCAAGAAAATCAAGTATTCAAAATATGAACAATATAAATATATATAGACATATGTTTGAAATAAAAAGGGCAGCACAGCTGTGCTACAACAACAGCTGACAGAAAATACAAAAAGACAAATAAAAGATTTAAATAAAATATAGAAAAATAAAATATGCATGAATATGAAATGATTGACCATGTAAACAAAGTATCACTGTGAACATACGACATAAATATATTAAATATGATAAACACGTGAACTAACATGAACATACGAGTTCTTTGTGTCACTGTAAAAACTTAAACCTGCTTCAGTCGATTTCTTTTCTTCTTCATGACACACACACACACACACACACACACACACACACACCCTGTGTGTGTCTGTGGACGTATAGAGTCCATCTCATGTGTGAGCGAACACACAGAGAGGTGACAACACGTCTACAAACACCCATCAAACACACACACACACACACAGCACGAGGTGAGAGGACGTGTGTGTGTGTGTACACACTCACTGATGAACAGCATGTATGAACATGTGTGTGCACTGTATGTATTTTCTCTTATATGTGTGTGTGTGTGTGTGTGTGTGTGTGTCCTGGCTGCGGTCCAAGGCCTCTCTAACGAGCCAATGTGGACCCCCCCCCCCCCCCCGACCTCCTCTGAGGTCATTGGCTCCCACCACTGCGACCTGACCAATCACAGTCAGGCGCTGTGACGGACAGCCGCCGACTCCAAGGACGCCGAGGGCGGAGGGATTAGACGGCGAGGACGAACACGGCGTTAACGAACAGATTGTGACGATTCGAGGCGCCTGATTGGCCCACAGAGTTAATATTCACGCTGAGGGATGATGGGAGTTTTTTTACTGCAGCAGGTACAAACAAACAGAGGAGGGAGACAGGTGAGACAGGTGAGACAGGTGAGACAGGTGAGACAGACAGACAGACAGGTGAGACGACAGGAAACAGGAAACAGTCTGATGATGTCACATGATTTTAAACCTGATGCTGCACACCTTTATTCCACTGAGCCACGTCTGTAGGTAAATATGTGGAGATGTATTTATGTCATGTCACCTGTATGTTCACACACCTGGACAATAAAGATTCATTCAACATGAAGTCCATGAGCTTCAGTCGGTCAGCTGACCGAAAATCCAGAGAACCAGCACCGACATGATTCAACTTCCTGTCCTCACGGACAACTTCCTGTCCTCACAGACAGCTTCCTGTCCTCATGGACAACTTCCTGTCCTCACAGACAGCTTCCTGTCCTCACGGACAGCTTCCTGTCCTCACGGACAACTTCCTGTCCTCACAGACAACTTCCTGTCCTCACAGACAGCTTCCTGTCCTCACAGACAGCTTCCTGTCCTCACAGACAGCTTCATGGACAGTTTGAGCGTCTCAGTAACGAGAGTTTATGATCATAAACATGACAGCAGATTAATAAAACAAAACCACCTGATGAAACATGAACCCGGCTCCACGAGCAGTGAACACAGAGACAGACAGGTACACAGAGACAGACAGAGACAGACAGAGACAGACAGGTACACAGAGACAGACAGAGACGACAGAGAAAAAGAGACAACAGAGACAGACAGCGACAGGACATACAGACAGAGCGTTCAGGTGAGTCCTACCTGTCGATGATGACGGGGTCAGGGGCGTCTCATTGCGATTTCCGCAGCTTTCTTGTCACAACACCGATTGAAAGACAGAAATACAGAGTTTGACTACATTTCCATGAGCACCCTGTGATGAGAGAACAGAGGTGGAGGTGGACACATGTATTTAGATTACAGAGATCAGATTCAGAGAAGAAGAAGCACACGCTGACAGGAAGTGCTGAGGGTCGATCCGAGCGTGAGGTAACGATTATTATTATTATTATTATTATTATATTATTATTATTATTTTTTTTATTATTTATTTATTATTATTGATTATTAGTATTATTATTATTGATTATTATTTATTATTCTTATTTATTATTATTCTTATTATATTAGTATTTCCAGGAAACTTTTACCAGACCTACAAAATAATTCTGTATCTCCACGATCTGTACTTTATTTTGAAAAACAGCCCAGTTTCCCCTCCACACACCACACACCACCACCGTCCAGCTGGGTGGGGTCCAGCCAAGGTTCACTAACAGTTGGCGGCACCCAGCGATGGAGGCACCACTGTGGACCCCCCCCCACCCCGGGCCCAGAGCGCCATCGCCCCTGACAACCAGCCAGCCAACCAGACGCTCTGGCCAAACGGCCGGCCAGGTCCAGAGGGCAAACTGGCCGTGGAAGCGTTTCATCCGAGGAGCCTGTCCAGCGTGTGGGAGGCATCCGGAGGAGGAGGGAGGAAGGAGGAGGAGAGGAGAGGAGGAGCGCTGGGGTTCTATTTCAGCTCTGCCGGGGACGGGTGGACCAATGGGCTGGGTGCGGGTACGCGTGGCATGTTGAACCGCAGCAGGCCAGAGTCCACACATTAATATCACACAGACAGGACAAGTCCACAGAAACATGCTGCCCGTGAACGCACCACCAAGCTTCTGAGTAAGATGAGACATTACTGGGATATACGTCCGGTTTTAGACAGTTTCTCGGGGACGTTCCGGAGACTACATAGGCTCAGTTTTTTAGACAGTCCTGTTGGAGCCCGGAGACACGTCCAGTGCAGTGCGAATCGTACGACGTCAGGTTTTAGACAGTCTGCTGGGGCCTTCACCGGCACTACGTCGACAGGTTTTAGACCGTGGCGAAAGAGGTAACGAAGACTCCGTTCCAGTGTAGTAGACAGTTGCGAGTACGTACACGGAGGGGACGTCAGTTGCGACAGTCTGCGCGAGTAACATAGGACTACGGCCAGGTTTTAGACAGTCTGCGCAGGGGATGTTCACCGCGACTACAGGATCCGGTTTAGACAGTCTGCCATACGGACTACGACATCAAATTTTAGACAGTCTGTGGGGTACGCCACAGGACAGTATGTCCGGTTTAGAAGACAGTATGCATGGGCCGTCCCGGAGGACATACGTCCAGCTGTTTTCGACAGTTTTGTAACGGGAACGTGCACAGAGACTATCCGGCTGTCCAGGTTTTAGACCGTCTGCCGGGACGTACGGAGACTATGTCCAGGTTTTAGACAGTCTGCGGGGACGTCACGGAGACTACGTCCAGGTTTTAGACAGTCTGCGGGGACGTCACAGAGACTACGTCCAGGTTTTAGACAGTCTGCCAGGACGTCACGGAGACTACGTCCAGGTTTTAGACAGTCTGCCAGGACGTCACGGAGACTACGTCCAGGTTTTAGGCAGTCTGCCGGGACATTGTTGTCCAGGATGTTTTTTTTTGGTCTTTATTGATTGGACAGCTGAAGACAGACAGGAAGCAGAGAGCTGCAGCGAGGACTGTAGCCTCTACACACGGGGCGGCCGCTTAACCCACTATGCTACAGACCGCACCCTCCAGGATGTTTGGTCTTTTTTTTACTGGAAAAGTAGTCTCTAAATTTCCAGGTTTTCCAGGTTTCTGTCTGCTCTGCTGTCACATTAGCTGATGTCATTAATCAACATGTTTTTAATATAATTATTCATGTGAGTTTTATTTTGAAATGTTAGATGTAAACAGTGAGACAGGAAGTGTCAAAGTTTGTCAAAATAAATCCATAACAACATCAGCTGACGTGTCAGACGTCTGTCGTTAACAACAACATGAGCTCTCGTGACGAGTCTCTCTTAATCGCCGCTGAGGGTCATTAACATATCTTCCGGTTAATTCTTAAAAATTAATCACACGGCACATGACCCGCCACGTCCAATTACGGCTCGGCGCTCGCCCCATGCTGTCCTGAATCAAATTGCCATTTGACAAACAAGAATGCCAAATGAGCGAGTCTGAATCATTCATCACGCCGTTTGATCTCTAAGTAGAGAGAAATCAGAAACTAAGCGCCGTGTTTGTGTCGCTCAGCTCGGCTCGGCTCGGCTCGGCTCTGCGTGGATGTGTGTGTGTGACAGTTGCCATAGAACGCGCCACAATAATTTATTCCCCCAGCTACTTGGAACCATTAGTGAAAGTTCCAGGAGACCAATTAGCATTGGAAACCCACTGGTGCTGCTGTGGTGACAACCTCCTCCAAACTGCCAAAGAAGTGTTATAAACAAACCGGACCCCAGGAGCTCTGCCGGGGCCCCTCCAGGGACCCGGGGCCCCTTTCCAAAGACGAAAACAAACCTTGGCTGAGCGTCCACAATATCGCCTTAATGACGTTTCCCCCCGGGCCGCAAACAGGCTAACACCGCGGCCGGCTAATGACTGAGAGCAACAACACACACAAACCTGAGAGTGTGTGAGAGTGTGTGTGAGTGTGTGTGAGTGTGTGAGTGTGTGAGAGTGTGTGAGAGTGTGTGAGAGTGTGTGAGAGTGTGTGAGAGTGTGTGAGGCTGAAAAATAAAACAAACTGTGTGTGTGTGTGTGTGTGTGTGTTGTCGCTGTCACTCATGTTGGTGGAGAGAGTTCGTCCCTCGCCGCCGCAGAGAGGCTCCTCAGGTCCTCGCCACACACACACACACACACACACACACACACACACACACACACACACACACACACACACACACACACATAATTCAGCCACAGGATCTGGGTTTGCCGGCGAGCCCCGGCCGGCCACACAAGCATCATTACCGCTGGCTGCTCCTCCTCGCCGCTCAGCAGCCACTTCAGACGCCGCTACAAGTGAATCTACTTAAAGCACAAAGGGAAGGTTTGTCCGGGCATGTCGGCGCGCCACCATCAAAAAAAGAAAAGAGTCCTTCAAAGGCTCCCCGAGGATCGGCAGAGGCCGCCGCTCGGATCACACCGAGCAGGACGGGCCGGCAGCGCAGGCTCGCGTTCAAAGGCCAAGTGCTGTAATTACCCGAAGGCCTGGAACGCGGCGGCGGCGGCGTGTGGCGGCCAGGCCCTGATGAGCCTGGAACTCTGCTTCCTCTCAGCGAGCAGGTTTTTCTCAGCATCGCCCCGAGCCTGGCAGCACGGCGAGGGAGCGAGGAGGTGGTGGCGAGGCGAGGCAAGCGGCCCGGAGCTGGCGAGCCTCCGGGAGCCCGCTGGCAACGCCGCCATGCCAACCTGGCTGCCGCCGCCATGCCTGCTCGCTGGGTTGTGATTGGTAGTTTTGGAAAGCAGCACAGTCATTTAAGAATGTTAATGTGCTGCAATGAACACACACACACACACACACACACACACACACACACACACACACACACACACACAGGAAGAGGAAGTAGAATGACTTGAATGAAATTTATCTTTTATCAGTGTTACATTTACGTTACCACGGTGACGTCTGGATCATGTTTTAACTTCTAAACCAGAGGTCAGAGGTCAGAGGTCAGAGGTCAGAGGTCAGCAGATTTTGGTTCATTTTAATTAATTTGGTGAAATATTTGAGTTAATGTTTGTGTCTCACGTTAAAATGATGATTCATGTTTCAGAGATCAGAGCTGGAAACATGTTGAATCAGTTAATTAATAACCAACTCATCTGATCAGTGATGAATCATCCTGAGACCAAACTAACGAGCTGCAGATGGATCGTTACAGTAATTCATTTCATTTAAACTGTAAAGAGTTCATAACAATAATTACAATAACAATTTAACAAACAGACAGTGAACTACACAAACACATGAAGATATAAACATAGAGCTTTATGAAATTATAATTTTGATGTTTTGTCACTTTCATTCTAATAAATTCAGCTTCTTCTTCTTGATGCAGCTTCAATAAGTTCAAACAAAGTTTTCATATTTCATCTCCTGCTGAACGTCTTCAAAAATAAAAAGAGGCGCTTGTTTCTGGAGGGGGTGATCCTGCTGGGCGGGGACAAGGTGTCCCTCCACCTGAGCCTTGGGAAACACCTGGAGGTGGAAACACCTGGAGGTGGAAACACCTGGAGGTGGAAACACCTGGAGGTGGAAACACCTGGAGGTGGAAACACCTGGAGGTGCAGGTAGACTAACCAACAGGGACGGCGTCAGGCGAGTGATGGAAAGACTGAGCGTCTGATCCCTCAGTCATTAACGAATGGAAACACAGATCCATCAGGGAGAGTTAATAATCCACTCAGTCACATAATGAGGGACGCTCAGACAGACAGGATGGAGATGAAGCTACAACCAAGGAGACGCAGGGGGAGGAGAGCCCAACGAGGAGGAGGAGGACTGAAGGTATGATGAAGAGGAGGAGGACTGAAGGTATGATGAAGAGGAGGACTGAAGGTATGATGAAGAGGAGGAGTCACCCAGTCCGAGCTGCAGACCTGGAGGTGTCAGAGTTCATCTGAACCAGTTTGTTTAGATCTAAACCGGTTTCTGCACCAGTTCACAGTTTAATGCACATTCAAACCAGTGTGTACTGGTGTGTGTGTGTGTGTGTGTGTGTGTGTGTGTGTGTGTTGTGTGTGTGTGTGTGTGTTCTATTTTTATCCCCCCTCCTCCTCTCCTCCTCTCCTCCTCTCCTTCTCCTCCTTCTCCTCCTTCAGTCTGAACCAGTCAAACCGTTAAAGCAGAGACACGCAGGGCAGGAACGTGTTGATTGGTGTGATGAACAACGAACCAACAGCTGCTCTGTTTTCTCTCACACACACACACACACACACACACACACACACACACACACACACACACACACACACACACACGTGAATTTTTGAAACACTGTTGATGTTTTCAGGATTTATTGAAATTCTCTGAACAGTAAACTCAATAAAAAGCTGATGAAGACCATGTGACACGGCTGAAAGCTGAAATCAATCAAACAGACGACTGATCAATCATCAATATTCTCTGCACTGATACATCGAAACATATCAATAATTCAAATCTCACAGTCGTGCCGCTGTTTTGTTTGACACTAAGTACATTTACTCAAGTACAATTCTGAGGTACTTACAGTACTTTTGTTACTACTGTATTTGTGTATGTCTGCAGTACATTTATTTAACTTTAGTTACTCATTCACATCTAACACAAACATTTAAAAAAAACAATTCAAATTCAGCGTCATCATCATGTTTAAACTATATTTATAATTATATTTATTAGTATTTTCTAACTATATTTATAATGAAGATTTATATTTTGGCTGAAACAACGTACTTTTACTGCACACATGTACTTTAACC